>NC_057796.1:364671457-364841115 GCF_018294505.1 Triticum aestivum
GCCGTGGCCAGCCCTCACCCGCAAGCGCACGCGCTGCTTTGCCAGGCCGCGTCCTCGCGCGCCTGCTCGTGCCCGCACCAGCGCCGTTGCTGCGCTGCTGCTTCTGCTACTGCTCCAGCCTTGCGCTGCCCACGTCCGCCCTCCCGCTGAGCCTCCCCGCTCGTGCCTACGCCGCCTTGCCGTTGCCGCCCTAAGCCCGCACCCCGCCTTCGCCGCTACTGCCGTCGCGCGCTCGCTGCTCCAGGCAACAGCCATGGCCGCCCCGCCAACCACCTTCGTCAGCCCGTCTCTGCCTGACCTCGCTGGCGATGACCCGCATCCGCCCCACGGCCGCCCCTGCCGGCCACCGTGCCACCGCCCTGGCTGGCGCCCCGCCACAGCCCCAGTGGCCTCGGCCCACTGCAGCCCCCCCCTCACCACGCCGCTCCGGCGTCCTACGGTGGTCGTCGCCCCACTATGGTCTGGGCGGGCTGGCGCCCGCACCCGCTAGGGCAGTGCCCGCTAAGGCCCTCTGGCCTATGACAAACGGGCCCTAGCGCCCCAGATCGTTTTTAGAAAATAAATAGTAATAAAAATAAATTTAATTAATTAATTAACTAAATTAATTAAGTTAATTAATCTAATTAACCTGTTAGTTTAATTAAATAGTAATTAGTTTAACCTAAACCCTGATTAACCTAATAGTGTATGACAGGTGGGTCCCACTAGACCCACACGTCAGTTTGACCAGTCAACACCTCTGTTGACTGCTGACGTCATGCTGACGTCAGCAAACACTATTCTGGATAATGTTGGATTAAATTAATTAAATAAATTCTAAAAATGATTTTAAAACTTTAGAAAATCATATAAAATAATCCGTAACTCGGATGAAATACTTTCTACATGAAAGTTGCTCAGAACGACGACACGATTTCAAATACGCAGTCCATTCGTCCGCCACACATCCCTAACCTATCGAACTCGCAACTTTCCCCCTTCGGTTCATTTGTCCGAAAACGTGAAACACCGGGAATACTTTCCCGGATGTTTCCCCCCTTCGCTAGTATCACCTACTATCGCGTTTCGGCACGCCTAGCATCACGCTTTGTCATGTCATGCATCGTCATGCATTTGTTTGCATTGTATTTATTGTTTCTTCCCCCTCTTCTCTCGGTAGACACCGAGACCGACGCCGCTGCTACCCAGTACGACTACGGTGTTGACGACCCCTCCTACTCGGCTGAGCTTCCAGGCAAGCCCCCCCCCCCTTGATCACCAGATATCGCCTATTCCTTCTCTCTACTGCTTGCATTAGAGTAGTGTAGCATGTTACTGCTTTCGATTAATCCTATTCTGCTGCATAGCCTGTCATTGTTGCTACAGTTGTTACCCTTACCTGCAATCCTAAATGCTTAGTATAGGATGCTAGTATTCCATCAGTGGCCCTACACTCTTGTCCGTCTGCCATGCTATACTACTGGGTCGTGATCACTTCGGGAAATGATCACGGGCATATGCTATATACTCTAAACTGTTACATTACTTATGATACTGTTCGGAGATGGGGGCTGAAGGGGCAGGTGGCTCCATCCCGGTAGAGGTGGGCCTGGGTTCCCGACGGCCGCCGACTGTTACTTTGTGGCGGAGCAACAGGGCAGGTTGAGACCACCTAGGAGAGAGGTGGGCCTGGCCCTGGTCAGCGTTCGCGGTTACTTCAAAATAACACGCTTAACAAGATCTTGGTATTTGATCTGAGTTTGGCCACTGGCCTATACGCACTAACCAACTACGCGGGTACAGTTATGGGCACTCGACGTCGTGGTATCAGCCGAAGCCTTCGTGACGTCAGCGACTGAGCGGCGCGTGCCGGATTGGAACATAAGCCTGCTCTTGTATTAAGGGGGCTAGTTCTGCTTCCGGCCGCCCTCGCAACGTGCAGGTGTGCAATGGGCGATGGGCCTAGACCCCTGCGCCATAGGATTTAGACCGGTGTGCTGAACTCTCTGTTGTGCCTAGGTAGGGCTGCGACGTGTTGATCTTCCGAGGCCGGGCATGACCCAGGAAAGTGTGTCCGGCCAAATGGGATCGAGCGTGTTGGGTAATGTGGTGCACCCCTGCAGGGAAGTTTATCTATTCGAATAGCCGTGATCTTCGGTAACAGGACGACCCAGAGTTGTACCTTGACCTTATGACAACTAGAACTGGATACTTAATAAAACACACCCTTCCAAGTGCCAGATATAACCCGGTGATCGCTCTCTAACAGGGCAACGAGGAGAGGATCGCCGGGTAGGATTATGCTATGCGATGATACTTGGTGAACTTACCATCTACTCTCTTCTACATGCTGCAAGATGGAGGCTGCCAGAAGCGTAGTCTTCGACAGGACTAGCTATCCCCCTCTTATTCTAGCATTCTGCAGTTCAGTCCACCGATATTGCCCCTTTACACAGATACCCATGCATATGTAGTGTAGATCCTTGCTTGCGAGTACTTTGGATGAGTACTCACGGTTGCTTTTCTCCCTCTTTTCCCACTTTCCATTCTACCTGGTTGTCGCAACCAGATGCTGGAGCCCAGGAGCCAGACGCCACCGTTGACGACGACTCCTACTATACCGAGGGTGCCTACTACTACGTGCAGGCCGCTAACGACGACCAAGAGTAGTTTAGGAGGATCCTAGGCAGGAGGCCTGCGCCTCTTTCGATCTGTATCCTAGTTTGTGCTAGCCATCTTATGGCAACTTGTTTAACTTATGTCTGTACTCAGATATTCTTGCTTCCGCTGACTCGTCTATGATCGAGCAATTGTATTCGAGCCCTCGAGGCCCCTGGCTTGTATTATGATGCTTGTATGACTTATTTTATTTTTATAGTTGTGTTGTGATATCTTCCCGTGAGTCCCTGATCTTGATCGTACACGTTTGCGTGTATGATTGGTGTACGATTGAATCGGGGGCGTCACAATCTATTTTACGCGGTCCACTCTCCCGCACCCCGCTATAATCCCTACTTGAACATGGTGCTTTACGCCACATATTATGATCCAATGATGTGTTGCCATCCTATGATGTTTTGAGTAGATATCTTTTGTCTTTGGGTTGATTGATGATCTAGATTGGTATGAGTTGTATGTTTTACTTTGATGCTGTCCTATGGTGCCCTCCGTGTCGCGCAAGCGTGAGGGGTTCCCGCTGTAGGGTGTTGCAATACGTTCATGATTCACTTATAGTGGGTTGGTGAGTGACTGAAACACAAACCCGAGTAAGAGGGATTGTTGCGTATGGGAATAAAGAGGACTTGATGCTTTAATGCTATGGCTGGGTTTTACATTAATGATCTTTAGTAGTTGCGGATGCTTGCTAGAGTTCCAATCATAAGTGCATATGATCCAAGTAGAGAAAGTATGTTAGCTTATGCCTCTCCCTCATATGAAACTGCAATAGTGATTACCGGTCTTGTTAACGATTGCCTAGGACAATTCCGCACACCGATCCACCATTATTCCACACTCGCTATTTATAATATTTAGTAATATATTCTAACTTTATGATAACAGCACCTACTTTTATATTTTAGCTCTCCGATATCATGCAAAGTTATCCTCTTCATACCCACAACGTAGTTTTATTTCTCGTTGCTAGTTGGAAGCAAAGTTCGGTCTACGTAGAGTCGTATCAGTGGCACATAGGGCTTGAGAGAATATTGATCTTACCTTTAGCTCCTTGTGGGTTCTACACTCCATACTTATCACTTCCACCTTTGGAAATTGCTATGATGATTCCCTGCACTTGGGGATTATCAAGCTCTTTTCTGGCGCCGTTGCCGGGGAGCAATAGCGTGGGGTTGATATTCTCGTGTGTGCTTGTTTGCTTTCTTCACTAAGTAGATTTTATTTTTCCTTTTTGTTTCTGTTTTGTTGTGGGTGAAACATACAAATTTTTTTTAAAGAATGAAAATACAAAAAAATTATTACTTGCCTCTCATGCCTAAAACGTTTTTCAAAAAGAGAAGTGATTGGAAAGTTATGCATTGAAGAAGTGAGGGTCGACCTTGAGCACTTGTGTTCATGCTCACGGAAACAATGTAGAATTTTTCATGGAAGTTTCTCTGTAAATAATTATCCCCTTGTATATATCCATTGTATTATAAAAATAATGTGCCAAGCTTTGGTTTTAGGATGATTAGATTGCTTGTTTAGTATGTGCAGAACAAAAACAGAAACTTTGGCTGTAGTGCATGAATTTACATTTTTTAGTGGAAGGTCAAATGGGTCTGAAACTTTTTGCACATTACTTCTGTACAAATTGTTCAAATTTTAAAATTTATTTCATAATTTTAGGAGTTACAGAAGTTTGCTAAACTTCCAGATTACTACAGACTGTCCTGTTTAAGACAGATTCTGTTTTTGATGCATTGCTTGCTTGTTTTGATGAAACTATCGCATTCAATCAGTGGATTAAGCCATGGAAAAGTTATATTACAGTAGATATAATGAAAAAAAAAATAAGAATTGGTTTGCAACAGTACTTATAGTAGTGATTTGCTTTTTTATACTAACGGATCTCACAAAGTTTTTGTTAAAGTTTTGTGTGGATGAAGTGTTCGAAGATTGAGGAGCTGTCAATATGAGAAGAACAAAGAGAGGCAAGAGTTCAAGCTTGGGGATGCCCAAGGCACCCCAAGTAAATATTTCAAGGGATACTCAAGCATCTAAGCTTGGGGATGCCCCAGTTGGCATCCCATCATTCTTCTTCAACAAATATCGGTATTTCTCGGTTTTTGCTTTGTTCACATGATTTGTGTCTTTTGTGTTGTTGTTTTTCTTTAAGAACCGTGCTAGCATGAGATAGCCCTTCATTGATTTATAGAATATTTCATGTGCTTCACTTAAATATTTTAAGTATGATCTTATAGAATTGCTCTTTGTGCTTCACTTAAATCTTTTGAGTATGGTTTTATAGAATGCTTCATGTGCTTCACTTATACATTTTGAGCTTGGATATTGGTTAGTCTATATTAATTGTAGAATGCTCCATGAACTTCACTTATATCTTTTGGAGTATGAACAATACTATCATTCAAAGTGGGTTTGGAAGAGTGTCAACTTTAGGAATTAGTGATCCCACTATTTTGGAGGGTGTTGAATCTTAATGTGATATTTATGAAAGTGGATTTGGAAGAGTGTCAACTTTAGCTAGTAATGATTCCACTATTTCGGAAGAGGTTCCAATTGAGTATGAGAACAAAGTTGCTATCCATGATGCTACTGAAAATTATTATGTGGGAGGAATACATGCTTGTAGGAGTTGCAATAATATCAAGTTTCCACTCTATGTGCTTAAAGTTTTGAAGTTATACTTGTTTTGCCTTCCTATGCTAGTTGATTCTTGTTCCCATAAGTTGTGTGCTCACTAAATCCCTAGGCATAGGAAGTTGGTTAGAATCAATTTTTCTAGTCATATTCTTCAAGATGCTCTCCTTGTGCTTCAATTCCTACCTTTTATGTGAGCATCATTGAAATCATCATGCCTAGCTAAAAGGCATTAAAGAAAAGCGCTTGTTGGGAGACAACCCAATATTTACCCTTACTGTTTTTGTGTGTTTACATGATTAATATACTGTAGTAATCATGTTTTATAGCTTTTGTTTCAATAAAGTGCCAAGTAAGACCTTTGGGAAGACTAGGGAGAAAGTTAATGTGATCTTGCTGTAAAAAACAGAAACTTTGCGCTCACGAGAGTAGCTGTCATTTTTTATAGAAGAGTGCTTTTGAGTTGATTCTTTTTGCAGAAGATTAAAAGACAAATTCCTCACGTCCACCAGTTCATTTCATAATTGTCGGAGTATCAGAAGTATGGTTTATGTTCAGATCATTACAGACTGTTCTGTTTCTGACAGATTTTGTTTTCATTGCATAGTTTGCTTGTTTTCTAGTTTCTATGACTTATATTTCTCAATATAAATTGTAGAAATGATATGGTACAGTAGGCATTGTGTGAGAATAATTATGAAACTTGTCCTTAACAGTACCAAAGTGAATGGTTTACTCTTTATCATACTAACCTATCTCACGAAGTTTGGTTAAGTTTTGTGTGATTGAAGTTTCCAAGCTTTGGGTGAGATATCGATATGAGGAGAATAAGGAGTGGAAAGACCCTAAGCTTGGGGATGCCCAAGGCAACCCAAGGTAATATTCAAGGAATACTCAAGCGCCTAAGCTTGGGGATGCCCCGGGAGGCATCCCCTCTTTCGTCTTCAAAACTATCGGTATACCTTACTCGGAGCTATATTTTTATTCGTCACATGATATGTGTTTTGCTTGGAGCGTATTTTCAATTTTACTTGCTGTTTGAATAAACTCATTGGATCTGAAATATTGATTGAAAAAGAATCCTCCCATGGCTAGTTAATTAATTGACTACTCAGTGTTCTTCACTCATATCTTTTGGAGTAGTTTGTCATTTACTCATGTGATTCATGTTTATCCTATGAGTAAATGGTTGAATAAATTGAATGTCATAAATCTGAATTTATATATGTTTCATATGCTTATAACATGGGGATTAATGACTTCACACATAATAAGTATAGGTAGTAAACTTATTGAAAGTTAGCAAACGTAGAATTGGTCACTTGAACAATTCATGGAAGAATATTGAAGGGAGAGGGATTTCACATATAAATATACTATCTTGGACATCTTTTGTAATTGTGAGCACTCATTAAAATATGACATGCTAAAAGGTTGATGTTGGACAAGCAAGACAACGTAATGGGTTATGTTTTCTTATATCTGAAATAAAGTATTTTGTCACGGATCGCCCAACACGTTGAGCTTGCCTTTCCCCCTCATGCTAGCCAAATTCTTTGCACTAAGTAGAGATACTACTTGTGCTTCCAAATATCCTTAAACCAAGTTTTGCCATGAGAGTCCACCATACCTACCTATGGATTGAGTAAGATCCTTCAAGTAAGTTGTCATCGGTGCAAGCAATAAAAATTGCCCTCTAAATGTGTATGATTGACTTGTGTGGAGGAAATAAGCTTTATATGATCTTGTGATGTGGAAGAAATAAAAGCGACGGACTACATAATAAAGGTCCATATCACAAGTGGCAATATAAAGTGACGTTCTTTCGCATTAAGATTTTGTGCATCCAACCTTGAAAGCGCATGGCAACCTCTGCTTCCCTCTGCGAAGGGCCTATCTATTATTATTATCTTCTACCTTATGCAAGAGTCATGGTGATCTTCACCTTTCCTTTTTAAATTTTATCCTTTGGCAAGCACCTTGTGTTGGAAAGATTCTGATATATATATCCAATTGGATGTAAGGCATCATGAACTATTATTGTTGACATTACCCTTGAGGTAAAAGGTTAGGAGGCGAATCTATAAGCCCCTATCTTTCTCTGTGTCTGATTAAAACTTTGAACCCATAAATATCACGTGAGTGTTAGCAATTGTGAAAGACTAAATGATAGTTGAGTATGTGGAGTTTGCTAAATCAAAGCTCTGACATAGACTCTTCCTGAAAATAAGATGAATTGCAATTGTTTGATGACTAAGGACGCTGTTTGTTATTTTTCAAGAAAGTTTATGATCTATACTTTAACATGTGAATGGCTTGTTACTTGATCATGAAAAGTTTTATGCGATGAGCTACTGTTATGACATATAATGATGCTAGAAAAGGTGATTGAAATTATCATTGATCAAACTTGTGCACCTGCTAGCATTCACACTTCATAAATTATTTCTTTTATCATTTACCTACTCGAGGACGAGCAGGAATTAAGCTTGGGGATGCTGATACATCTCCAACGTATCTATAGTTTATGAAGTATTCATGCTATTATATTATCCATCTTAGATGTTTTATATGCATTCATATGCTATTTTATATGATTTTTGGGACTAACCTATTAACCTAGAGCCCAGTGCCAGTTTCTGTTTTCTCTTTGTTTTCGAGTTTTGCAGAAAAGGAATACCAAACGGAGTCCAATTGACGAGCCAATTTTTTGATGATTTTTTATGGACCAAAAGAAGACCTCGGAGTAAAAGAGTTGGGCCAGGAGAGTCCCGGGGTGCCCACGAGGGTGGGGGGCGCCCCCCCCCCAGGCGCGTGGGCCTGCCTCGTGGACAGCTCGGGCACCTCCTTGACGTGAGACCGACGCAAAAAATTCCTATAAATACAGAAACCTCGGAAAATTAACCTAGATCGGAAGTTCCGCCGCCGCAAGCCTCTGTAGCCACGAGAAATCAATCTAGGCCCTCTCTGGCACCCTGCTGGAGGGGGCCATCATCACCAGAGGCCATGGGGGAGGATCCCGAAGGGGCCATCATCGCCATGAAGGCCAAGGACCAGAGGGAGAACCTCTCCCCATCTAGGGGGGAGGCCATGGAGGAGGAAGCACAAGGGGGAGAACCTCTCCTCCTCTCTCTCGGTGGCGCCAGAGTGCCATCGGGAGGGGAATCATCGCCGCGGTGATCGTCTTCATCAACATCACCATCATCATCACCATCCTCATCTATTTTACGCGGTCCACTCTCCCGCACCCCGCTATAATCCCTACTTGAACATGGTGCTTTATGCCACATATTATGATCCAATGATGTGTTGCCATCCTATGATGTTTTTAGTAGATATATTTTGTCGTTGGGTTGATTGATGATCGAGATTGGTATGAGTTGTATGTTTTACTTTGATGCTGTCCTATGGTGCCCTCCGTGTCGCGCAAGCGTGAGGGGTTCCCGCTGTAGGGTGTTGCAATACGTTCATGATTCGCTTATAGTGGGTTAGTGAGTGACTGAAACACAAACCCGAGTAAGAGGGATTGTTGCGTATGGGAATAAAGAGGACTTGATGCTTTAATGCTATGGTTGGGTTTTACCTTAATGATCTTTAGTAGTTGCGGATGCTTGCTAGAGTTCCAATCATAAGTGCATATGATCCAAGTAGAGAAAGTATGTTAGCTTATGCCTCTCCCTCATATGAAACTGCAATAGTGATTACCGATCTTGTTAACGATTGCCTAAGACAATTCCGCACACCGATCCACCATTATTTCACACTCGCTATTTATAATATTTAGTAATATATTCTAACTTTATGATAACAACACCTACTTTTATATTTTAGCTCTCTGATATCATGCAAAGTTATCCTCTTCATACCCACAACGTAGTGTTATTTCTCGTTGCTAGTTGGAAGCAAACGTTCAGTGTACGTAGAGTCGTATCAGTGGCAGATAGGGCTTGAGAGAATATTGATCTTACCTTTATCTCCTTGTGGGTTCGACACTCCATACTTATCACTTCCACCTTTGGAAATTGCTACGATGATTCCCTGCACTTGGGGATTATCACGCGCATGAAAAGAATAAAGCAGAACAATGCCATGGTTGTCAAACTTGGCATTAAGGGACTGAAATCAAGTCTGGATGCAATGCAATCCAAACGCTCTCCACCTACAGATTCATGCTCGGAATATGATCCTAACAGTGATTCTGAGCTAGAGGGAGACGTAAGTCAATGTAGCTCCCTACTGGAGGATTCAGAGGCAGATGCCCTATCTTATTCACCCATCAAGGTGCTTGCTCTAACTTTCGAAGGTTATATTGGTCGCACATATCTTGCAACTGATGCTTTGCATTGTTTCTACTTTGTTGCACTGCCATTAGCTTAGTTTACACATCTTGTATGTGAATACGCCCTGTCTATCCATTTCCAGTACATATTCCAGCTGTCATCATACCATATTTATCCATTCAAATGTTGTTCTTGTGTATCAGACGTTCAAAAGGAAGAGGGCGATTGCTGATCGCGGAGGAGCACGAGCAAAGTATTTGGAAAAGGTAGTGACACCTGATAAATCAAATAGCCCATTAGGTGTAGTTGCAATATCACCTGACCCACAAGACACCCCAACTCTAGCAGACTCTAGCCCTACTACACTGGTCATTTCTGATGCCCCAACTCAGCAGACCCCAACTGCAGCAAACAGTATGATGATGCAAGTTGACATAGCACCAGCTCTACAATGCAAAACCCCCATTCCAGCAAAGAGTACACCAAATCCAGTTGTCAAATCCCTTTTCGAACCAGAGAGAGCCCCAATTGCAGGAAATAGGACCCCTGTTCCATTCTTCCAAGTTTAGAAGATGAAGCTTATATTGTTGTCAGGAACTTTAGGTGCATCTTTCCTTCATGGAAAGATTATACCGCAGACACAGAACAATTTCCAGTCTTCCTCCGCAACTTACGCATAAGTAATGTACTAATGTTATTCATGGTAATTACTGCATATGTTTCTGCTGACAGAAGACACAAGATTTCATTCTTTTAAATAGGCGAGGACCAAACTGTATTGTCAAGACGAGCAAGGGTTGGTTGCACTTTTCAAGCACTCGTTAATGAAGTATCATTCCTACCTGAGGCAAGCGCACTTCGATGGCAAGCCTCTAAACGAAATTTCTGTAAAGTCTCCGGTGCTACATTTATCAAACAGTGACTGGAATAATCTTATTACACATTTGTCTCCTCTGCAGCGTAAGGTACTATCTATGATATCACATCACAATTTGAACTACATTTCTACATTTGCCTTAACATCTCACTTGTATGAAAACTGTTAGCAGAAGAACATTCATTCTCAAGGGACCACAGAATATCGCAACTATACCGCACACTGTATTGCTCTTGTGAGTACCTCTTGCCCTCTATGACCATACTTACTTTCATAGTTGTTTGATTATGTAGCATCACTGCACATGTTAGCCTCGTTATCGTCCATTTGGTGGACATTATAAGATCCGTATGGACTCTTACATAAATTTAGAATCAACCCAATGCTTTTGAAGAGGTTTAGCTCTGCAGTCCTCTTGTAAGGACTGAACGTCGTCTATCACTGTACTTACATTAACAGCTACTCCCTCCGTCCCATAATATAAGAACGTTTTGTACAGTACACCAGTGTTCAAAACACTCTTGTATTATGGGAAGAGGGATTGGTTCATTGTGTAGCATTCTGCATCTTATCTCCCTCGCCCACCATTTACTAAAAAATATCAGATCTATATTTAATCTTACCAAAAAGTTGAATACACAAACAGTGCCAGTGCAGAAGTGTAGCCCTTTGCTCTTGTCAGTACATTTTTTCCTGTAACGCTTGTACTTCCAGGGATTGGTAGTTGATTATGTAGCATCAATCTGCATCTTATCTTCATTATCCTCTATCCCTTCCAGTATTATCATATCTATAATTACTCTCTACAAAATGTAGAGTACAGGCAATGCTTATGAAGAAGATTATGTGCTGAAATTCTTGAGTTATCCTTCCCTTGACATGAAGAAGGGCATTATAAAGCCGGTGTTAACTGTTAATGTAAGTTAGTCCTTCTAAAGCCTTTATCCTCAACTGCTGTTTAATTTGCTCATACTCCCTATCGTTTACTGCTGTTTGATAATCCCCAAGTGCAGGGAATCATCGTAGCAATTCCCAAAGGTGGAAGTGATAAGTATGGAGTGTCGAAACCACAAGGAGCTAAAGGTAAGACCAATATTCTCTCAAGTCCTATCTGCCACTGATACGACTCTACGTACACCGAACGTTTGCTTCCAACTAGAAACGAGAAATAAAACTACGTTGTGGGTATGAAGAGGATAACTTTGCATGATATCGGAGAGCTAAAACATAAAAGTAGGTGCTGTTATCATAAAGTTAGAATATATTATTGATAACCCACAAGTATAGGGGATCGCAACAGTTTTCGAGGGTAGAGTATTCAACCCAAATTTATTGATTCGACACAAGGGGAGCCAAAGAATATTCTCAAGTATTAGCAGTTGAGTTGTCAATTCAACCACACCGGGATAACTTAATATCTACAGCAAAGTATTTAGTAGCAAAGTAGTATGGAAGTAACGGTAACGGTGGCACAAGTAACAGTAGTAGTTTTGTAGTAATTGTAACAGTGGCAACGGAAAAGTAACTAAGCAAAGAGCAATATGTGAAAAGCTCGTAGGCATTGGATCGGTGATGGAGAATTATGTCGGATGCGATTCCTCGTGCAATAGTTATAACATAGGGTGACACAGAACTAGCTCCAATTCATCAATGTAATGTAGGCAAGTATTCCGAATATACTCATACGTGCTTATGGAAAAGAACATGCATGACATCTTTTGTCCTACCCTCCCGTGGCAGCGGGGTCCTATTGGAAACTAAGGGATATTAAGGCCTCCTTTTAATAGAGTACCGGACCAAAGCATTAACACTTAGTGAATACATGAACTCCTCAAACTACGGTCATCACTGGTAAGTATCCTGATTATTGTCACTTCGGGGTTAACGGATCATAACACATAATAGGTGACTATAGACTTGCAAGATAGGATCAAAAGCTCACATATATTCATGAAAACATAATAGGTTCAGATCTGAAACCATGGCACTCGGGCCCTAGTGACAAGCATTAAGCATAGCAAAGTCATAGCAACATCAATCTCAGAACATAGTGGATACTAGGGATCAAACACTAACAAAACTAACTCGATTACATGGTAAATCTCATCCAACCCATCACCGTCCAGCAAGCCTACAAAGGAATTACTCACGCACGGCGATGAGCATCATGAAATTGGTGATGGAGGAAGGTTGATGATGACGACAACGGCGGATTCCCCTCTCCGGACCCCCGAACGGACTCCAGACCAGCCCTCCCGAGAGAGATTAGGGCTTGGCGGCGGCTCCATATTGTAAAACGCGATGAATCCTTCTCTCTGATTTTTTTCTCCCCGAGCGTGAATATATAGAGTTGGAGTTGAGGTCGTTGGAGCACGAGGGGGCCCACGAGGCAGGGGGGCGCGCCCAGGGGTAGGCGCGCCCCCACCCTCGTGGACAGGGTGTGGGCCCCCTGGCCTTGATTCTTTCGCCAGTATTTTTTATTAATTCCAAAAATATTCTCGGTGAAGTTTCATGTCATTCTGAGAACTTTTATTTCTGCACAAAAATAACATCATGGCAATTCTACTGAAAACAGCGTCAGTCCGAGTTAGTTACATTCAAATCATGCAAGTTAGAGTCCAAAACAAGGGCAAAAGTGTTTGGAAAAGTAGATACGATGGAGACGTATCAACTCCCCCAAGCTTAAACCTTTGCTTGTCCTCAAGCAATTCAGTTGACAAACTGAAAGTGATAAAGAAAAACTTTTACAAACTCTGTTTGCTCTTGTTGTTGCAAATATGTAAAGCCAGCATTCAAGTTTTCAACAAAGATTATGAAATAACCATATTCACAATAACATTTAGGTCTCATGTTTACTCATATCAATGGCATAATCAACTAGCGAGCAATAATTATAAATATCAGATGACAACACTTTCTCAAAACAATCATAATATGATATAACAAGATGGTATCTCGCTAGCCCTTTCTGAGACCCCAAAACATAAATGCAGAGCACCTCTGAAGATCAAGGACTGACTAAACATTGTAATTCATGGTAAAAGAGATCCAGTCATAGTCATACCCAATATGAACTAATAGTAATGCATGCAAATGACAGCGGTGCTCTCCAGCTGGTGCTTTTTAATAAGAGGGTGATGACTCAACATAAAAGTAAATAGACAGGCCCTTCACAGAGGGAAGCAGGGATTTGTAGAGGTGCCAGAGCTCGATTTTTGAAATAGAGATAAATAATATTTTGAGCGGCATACTTTCATTGTCAACATAACAACTGAGAGATCTCGATATCTTCCATGCTACACACATTATAGGCGGTTCCCAAACAGAATGGTAAAGTTTATACTCCCCCTCCACCAACAAGCATCAATCCATGGCTGGCTCGAAACAACGAGTGCCTCCAACTAGCAATAGCCCTGGGGGAGTTTTGTTTGCAATTATTTCGATTTGATTTGCTTAGAGCATGGGACTGGGCATCCCGGTGACCAGCCATTTTCTCGTGAGTGAGGAGCGGAGTCCACTCCTCTTGAGAATAACCCGCCTAGCATGGGAGATACAGACAGCCCTAGTTGATACATGAGCTATTCGAGCATGCAAAACCGAATTTCATTTGAAGGTTTAGAGTTTGGCACATACAAATTTACTTGGAACGGCAGGTAGATACCGCATATAGGAAGGTATAGTGGACTCATATGGAATAACTTTGGGGTTTATGGAAGTGGATGCACAAGCAGTATTCCCGCTTAGTACAAGTGAAGGCTAGAAAAAGACTGGGAAGCGACCAACTAGAGAGCGACAATAGTCATGAACATGCATTAAAATTAATAAACATTGAGTGCAAGCATGAGTAGGATATAATCCACCATGAACATAAATATCATGAAGGCTATGTTGATTTTGTTTCAATTACATGCGTGAACATGTGCCAAGTCAAGTCACTCGAATCGTCCAAAGGAGGATACCACCCTTGCATACCACATCACAACCATTTTAATAGCATGTTGGCACGCAAGGTAAACCATTATAAACTCCTAGCAAATTAAACATGGCATAAGCAACTATAATCTCTAATTGTCATTGCAAACATGTTCATTCATAATAGGATGAATCAGGAACGATGAACTAATCATATTTACAAAAACAAGAGAGGTTGAGTTCATACCATCTTCTCTCATCTCAATCAGTCCATCATATATCGTAATTATTGCCTCACTTGCACGACCGATTGATGTGAATAATAATAATAGTGCACGTGCATTGGACTAAGCTGGAATCTGCAAGCATCTGACACACAGGAGAAGACAAGATAATATGGGCTCTTTGTTAAATCAACAATAATGCATATAAGAGCCACTTCAACATTTTCATTATGGTCTTCTCCTCTCGACCCCCAAAGAACAAGAAAAGAAATAAAACTATTTACACGGGAAAGCTCCCAACAAGCAAAAGAAGAACATGAAATCTTTTTGGGTTTTCTTTTAATTATTACTACTACAGGCATGGAAAGTAAACTATCTAAAAGCTACAACTAATTTTTTTGGTTTTTCTTAAGGTTATTCAAACACACAAGAAGAAAGCGAGAAAATAGAAAATAAACTAGCATGGATAGTACAACGAAAAAGTATGAGCACCGACAACTAGAATGAGTGTATGAACATGAATGTAATGTCGGTGAGAGATACGTACTCCCCCAAGCTTAGGCTTTTGGCCTAAGTTGGTTTATGCCCATGGATCAAAGTTGTAGTTGAGGTCGTACTGAGATGCAGCAGCTATTGCCTCATGAGCTGCAGCTTGGAGGCGAGCTGCCTCCGTCCTCCTCTTATACTCGTTCGCCTCCTCCCTGGTTATAATATATCTCCCTTTTGCCTGAAAGTCAAAGAAAGTAGGAGCAGGGAGAGCAACATGGAAAGTGCGGCGCCTGTCAAACATTAGTCGGGTACTGGAGAGGCTGTTCATTCCTCTCAATAAACTGATGGCGAACCATAGCATTATAATATAGATAAGTGGGAGGCAATTCCATATCATTTTCATATATAGGTATCTCAAGAAAATTAGCCACACGGGTTGCATAAATCCCGCCAAACAAGTCTCCACTTAAACCATTATTATGAAACCTTCGTGCAATAATGGCCCCCAAGTTGTATTGTTTATCTCCTAAAACAGCACTCTTGAGGACACTCAGATCAGGAACACACATGTGACATGCCTCATCCTTACCGTTTATGCATCTACCTATAAAGAGAGCAAAATAATGTATAGCAGGAAAATGAATGCTCCCTATGGTAGCTTGTGTTATTTCCCTAGATTCCCCCACAGTGATACTAGCAAGAAAATCCTTAAACTCAAATTTGTGAGGTTCACTCGCACTACCCCACTGCGGAAGTTTACAGGCAGTATTAAAATCCTCTAAGTCCATAGTATAAGATTTACCATAGATATCAAATAGGACGGTGTGAGAATTGCGTGAAGATGAAAATTTGAACCTTCTCACAAAGGAATCAGTTAGATGATAATACTGAGGGCACTTATCTAGCATGAAGCCCTCGAGTTCAGCGTTACACACATATGCGTCAAATTCCTCCTTAATTCCTGCTCGAACCATGAAATCTTCTGATGGCCATTCACAAGGCCTCACTTGAGCTTCTCTTGGTAGTTCATGGTCTGGCTCACGCATTGCGGGTCTGGGCCCTTGCTTCCTTGAAGAACCACCTTGGTATATTTTCCTAAACCTATTTCTTCCTCTGAAAAATTTCTGAAAATTTTAGTAACTTAAAATAAAAGTGAACCAAACTCAACAAAATTGATAGCAACTACTCCCATAGGTGCCTAGAGACTATATCATGCATTAGAACTACTTGGGACCATATAAATTTGAGATGCAAGCTCAAGAACAGGGTCACCTAGGCAGAAAAAATTTGCAATGAATAAAGCACTAGAACAAAAACTAATTGGACCATTAGAGGAGTCACATACCGAAGAACAATCCCCCAAAGCAGTTTTGTGAGTGGAGCTTTGAGCAAGGAGATTGAAAATCGCAGCAAGATGAGCTAGAACTCGTGCTTGAGCTGGTTGGTGAATTTTTTGGGAGGAAGAAGGAGTGTGTGGTGGCTGGAATAAGTGGAGGGGGGCCACCAGGGGCCCACGAGGCAGGGGGCGCGCCCAGGGGGTGGGCGCGCTCTGGACCCTTGTGGCCAGATGCTTGCTCCCCCTGATGTGTTCTCAGTGCCAGATATTCTCAAATATTCTAGAAAAAAATCATATTTCATTTTCAGGGCATTTGGAGAACTTTTAATTTCGGGGTATTTTTATTGCACGGATAATTCAGAAAAGAGACAGAAAATACTATTTTTGCTTTATTTAATCTAAATAACAGAAAGTAAAAGGAGGGTACAGAAGGTTGTGCTTTCTAACTTCATCCATCTCATGCTTATCAAAAGGAATCCACTAACAAGGTTGATCAAGTCTTGTTAACAAACTCATTCCGAATCGCATGAAACCGGAGAATTTTCGAATAGCACCAGGTTACCTCAATGGGGATATGCACGTCCCCAACAATAAGAATATCATATCTCTTCTTGACAGTAGGAAGAGGAAATTCAAAACCTCCAATAGTAATTGTTGGATTTTTTCCAATAGAATTGATACTGTGGACTTGAGGTTGTTTCCTCGGAAAGTGTATCGTATGCTCATTACCATTAACATGAAAAGTGACATTGCCTTTGTTGCAATCAATAACAGCCCCTGCAGTATTCAAAAAGGGTCTACCAAGGATAATCGACATACTATCGTCCTCGGGAATATCAAGAATAACAAAGTCCGTTAAAATAGTAATGTTTGCAACCACAACAGGCACATCCTCACAAATACTGACAGGTATAGCAGTTGATTTATCAGCCATTTGCAAAGATATTTCAGTAGGTGTCAACTTATTCAAATCAAGTCTACGATATAAAGAGAGAGGCATAACACTAACACCGGCTCCAAGGTCACATAAAGCAGTTCTAACATAGTTTCTTTTAATGGAGCATGGTATAGTTGGTACTCCTGGATCTCCAAGTTTCTTTGGTATTCCACCTTTAAAAGTATAATTTGCAAGCATGGTGGAAATTTTAGCTTCCGATATCTTTCTTTTATTTGTAATAATATCTTTAATATACTTAGCATAAGGATTCATTTTAAGCATATCAGTAAAACGCATACGCAAAAAGATAGGTCTAATCATTTCAGCAAAGCGCTCAAAATCCTCATCATCCTTTTTCTTGGATGGTTTAGGAGGGAAAGGCATGGGTTTCTGAACCCATGGTTCTCTTTCTTTACCGTGCTTCCTAGCAACAAAGTCTCTCTTATCATAACGTTGATTCTTTGATTGTGGGTTATCAAGATCAACAGCATGTTCAATCCCTACATCATTGTTATTACTAGGTTGAGCATCAACATGAACATTATCATTAACATTATCACTAGGTTCATGTTCATCACCAGATTGTGTTTCAGCATCAGAGATTGAAATATCATTGGAGTTCTCAAGTGTGTCAATAACAGGTTTGCTAGAAGCATGCAAAGTCCTATCATTTTTCTTTTTCTTCCTCTTAGAAGGACTAGGTTTATCAACATTAGTTCTCTGAGAATCCTGCTCAATTCTCTTAGGGTGGCCCTCAGGATACAAAGGTTCCTGAGTCATTTTACCCCCTCTAGTCATAACTCTAATAGCATTATCATTCTTCTTATTATTTAATTCATTGAGCAAATCATTTTGAGCCTTAAGCACTTGTTCTACTTGAGTGGCAACCATAGAAGCATGTTTACTAATGAGTTTAAGTTCACCTTTAACTCTAGACATATAATCACTCAAGTGTTCAATCATATAAGCATTACGTTTCAATTGTCTACCAACATAAGCATTGAAGTTTTCTTGTTTGACAATAAAATTATCAAACTCATCTAAGCATTGGCTAGCAGACTTATAACGAGGAATATCACCTTCATCAAATCTATAGAGAGAATTTACCTTTACTACCTGTGTCGGGTTATCAAGACCATGCATTTCTTCAACAGGTGGCAAATTAAGACCATGTATTTCTTCAATGGGAGGTAAATTCTTAACATCTTCAGCTTTAATACCTTTTTCTTTCATAGATTTCTTTGCCTCTTGCATATCTTCAGGACTGAGAAATAGAATACCCCTTTTCTTCGGAGTTGGCTTAGGAGTTGGTTCAGGAAGTGTCCAATTATTTTCATTAGTCAACATATTATTCAATAGCAATTCAGCTTGATCAACTGTTCTTTCCCTGAAAACACAACCAGCACAACTATCCAGGTGGTCTCTGGAAGTATCGGTTAGTCCATTATAGAAGATATCAACTATTTCATTTTTCTTGAGAGGATGATCAGGCAAAGCATTAAGTAATTGGAGAAGCCTCCCCCAAGCCCGTGGGAGACTCTCTTCTTCAATTTGCACAAAATTATATATTTCCCTTAAGGCAGCTTGTTCCTTATGAGCGGGGAAATATTTAGCAGAGAAGTAATAAATCATATCCCGGGGACTACGCACACAACCAGGATCAAGAGAATTAAACCATGTTTTAGCATCACCCTTTAATGAGAACGGAAATAATTTAAGGATATAGTAATAGCAAGTTTTCTCATCATTAGTGAACAGGGTGGCTATATCATTTAATTTCGTAAGATGTGCCACAACAGTTTCAGATTCATAGCCATAAAAAGGATCAGATTCAACCAAAGTAATTATCTCAGTATCAACAGAGAAATCATAATCCATATCAGTAACATAGATAGGTGAAGTAGCAAAAGTAGGGTCATATTTCATTCTAGCATTCAAGGATTTTTCTTTCAGCTTAGCTAATAATTTCTTAAGATCATTCCTATTGTTGCAAGCTAGAAAATCTCTAGCAGTTTCTTCATCCATAACATAACCCTCGGG
Organism: Triticum aestivum; assembly: GCF_018294505.1. Lineage (NCBI taxonomy): Eukaryota > Viridiplantae > Streptophyta > Magnoliopsida > Poales > Poaceae > Triticum > Triticum aestivum. Next base: position 364,690,848 of record NC_057796.1, read on the forward strand.
CACAACAGGCAATTCATATCTAGGGGGAGAATCTTCGTCATCACTTTCATCAATATTATCAGTTTCAATAATTTCATTCTCTCTAGCCCTAGCAAGTTGTTCATCAAGAAATTCACCTAGTGGCACAGTAGTATCAAGCATAGAAGTAGTTTCATCATAAGTATCATGCATAGAAGCAGTGGCATCATCAATAACATGCGACATATCAGAATTAATAGCAGAAGCGGGTTTAGGTGTCGCAAGCTTACTCAAAACAGAAGGTGAATCAAGTGCAGAGCTACGTGGCAGTTCCTTACCTCCCCTCGTAGTTGAGGGAAAAATCTTAGTTCTTTCATCTTTCAACTACCTCATAGTGATCAGCAGATATAAATCCCAAGTGACTCAAAGAATAGAGCTATGCTCCCCGGCAACGCGCCAGAAAATAGTCTTGATAACCCACAAGTATAGGGGATCACAACAGTTTTCGAGGGTAGAGTATTCAACCCAAATTTATTGATTCCACACAAGGGGAGCCAAAGAATATTCTCAAGTATTAGCAGTTGAGTTGTCAATTCAACCACACCTGGATAACTTAATATCTGCAGCAAAGTATTTAGTAGCAAAGTAGTATGGAAGTAACAGTAACGGTGGCAGAAGTAACAGTAGTAGTTTTGTAGTAATTGTAACAGTGGCAACGGAGAAGTAACTAAGCAAAGAGCAATATGTGAAAAGCTCGTAGGCGTTGGATCGGTGATGGAGAATTATGTCAGATGTGATTCCTCATGCAATAGTTATAACATAGGGTGACACAGAACTAGCTCCAATTCATCAATGTAATGTAGGCATGTATTCCAAATATAGTCATACTTGCTTATGGAAAAGAACTTGCATGACATCTTTTGTCCTACCCTCCCGTGGCAGTGGGGTCCTATTGGAAACTAAGGGATATTAAGGCCTCCTTTTAATAGAGTACCGGACCAAAGCATTAACACTTAGTGAATACATGAACTCCTCAACCTATGGTCATCACCGATAAGTATCCCGATTATTGTCACTTCGGGGTTAACGGATCATAACACATAATAGGTGACTATAGACTTGCAAGATAGGATCAAAAACTCACATATATTCATGAAAACATAATAGGTTCAGATCTGAAATCATGGCACTCGGGCCCTAGTGACAAGCATTAAGCATAGCAAAGTCATAGCAACATCAATCTCAGAACATAGTGGATACTAGGGATCAAACACTAACAAAACTAACTCGATTACATGGTAAATCTCATCCAACCCATCACCGTCCAGCAAGCCTACGATGGAATTACTCATGCATGGCGGTGAGCATCATGAAATTGGTGATGGGGGAAGGTTGATGATGACGACGACGACGAATTCCCCTCTGCAGAGCCCCGAACGGACTCCAGATCAGCCTTCCCGAGAGAGATTAGGGCTTGGCGGCGACTCCATATCGTAAAACATGATGAATCTGAAGGAAATATGCCCTAGAGGCAATAATAAAGTTGTTATTTATATTTCCTTATATCATGATAAATGTTTATTATTCATGCTAGAATTGCATTAACCGGATACTTAGTACATGTGTGAATATATAGACAAAGTAAGTGTCACTAGTATGCCTCTGCTTGACTAGCTCATTGAATCAAAGATGGTTAAGTTTCCTAGCCATAGACATGAGTTGTCATTTGATTAACGGGATCACATCATTAGAGAATGATGTGATTGACTTGACCCATTCCGTTAGCTTAGCATTTGATCGTTTAGTGTATTGCTATTGCTTTCTTCATGACTTATACATGTTCCTATGACTATGAGATTATGCAACTCCCAAATACCAGAGGAACACTTTGTGTGCTACCAAACGTCACAACGTAACTGGGTGATTATAAAGGTGCTCTACAGGTGTCTCCGAAGGTACTTGTTGGGTTGGCATAGATCGAGATTAGGATTTGTCACTCCGATTGTCGGAGAGGTATCTCTGGCCCTCTCGGTAATGCACATCACTATAAGCCTTGCAAGCAATGCAACTAATGAGTTGGTTGGGGGATGATGTATTACGGAACGAGTAAAGAGACTTGCCGGTAACGAGATTGAACTAGGTATTGAGATACCGATGATTGAATCTCGGGCAAGTAACATACCGATGACAAAGGGAACAACGTATGTTGTTATGCGGTTTGACCGGTAAAAGCTTCGTAGAATATGTAGGAGCCAATATGAGCATCCAGGTTCCGCTATTGGTTATTGACCGGAAACGAGTCTCGGTCATGTCTACATAGTTCTCGAACCCGTAGGGTCCGCACGCTTAACGTTCGGTGACGATCGGTAATATGAGTTTATGTGTTTTGATGTACTGAAGGTAGTTCTGAGTCCCGGATATGATCACGGACATGAGGAGGAGTCTCGAAATGGTCGAGATATAAAGATTGATACATTGGAAGCCTATATTTGGACATCGGAATAGTTCCGGGTGAAATCGGGATTTTACCGGAGTGCCGGGGGGGCTACCAGAACCCCCCGGGGGTTAATGGGCCCTTTTGGGCCCTAGTGGAGAGAGAGAGGGGCCGGCGAGGGTAGGCCGCGCGCCCCCTCCCCTTGAGTCTGAATAGGACAAGAAAGGGGGGCACCCCCCTTGCCTTCCCCCTCTCCCACTCCTTCCTTCCCCCTCCTAGTGGGACTAGGAAAGGGGAGTCCTACTCCCACTAGGAGGAGGACTCCTCCTCTTGGCACGCCCTGCATGGGCCGGCCGGCCTCCCCCCTTGCTCCTTTATATATGGGGGCAGGGGGCACCCCAAGACACACAAGTTGATCAGTTGATCTTTTAGCCGTGTGCGGTGCCCCCCTCCACCATAATCCACCTCGGTCATATCGTAGCGGTGCTTAGGCGAAGCCCTGCGTCGGTAGCATCATCATCACCGTCATCACGCCATCGTGCTGACGGAACTCTCCCTCGAAGCTTTTCTGGATCGGAGTTCGTGGGACGTCACCGAGTTGAACGTGTGCTGAACTCGGAGGTGACGTGCGTTCGGTACTTAGATCGGTCGGATCGTGAAGACGTACGACAACATCAACCGCGTTCTAATAACGCTTCCACTTACGGTCTATGAGGGTACATGGACGACACTCTCCCCTCTTGTTGCTATGCATCACCATGATCTTGCGTGTGCGTAGGAATTTTTTTGAAATTACTACGTTCCCCAACAGTGGCGTCCGAGCCAGGTTTATGCGTAGATGTTATATGCACGAGTAGAACACAAGTGAGTTGTGGGCGATACAAGTCATACTGCTTAACAGCATGTCATACTTTGATACGGCGGTATTGTTGGATGAAGCGGCCCGGACCGACATTACGCGTACGCTTACGTGAGACTGGTTCTACCGACGTGCTTTGCACACAGGTGGCTGGCGGGTGTCAGTTTCTCCAACTTTAGTTGAATCGAGTGTGGCTACGCCTGGTCCTTGTGAAGGTTAAAACAACACATACTTGACGAAATATCATTGTGGTGTTGATGCGTAGGTAAGAACGGTTCTTGCTCAGCCCGTAGCAGCCACGTAAAACTTGCAACAACAAAGTAGAGGACGTCTAACTTGTTTTTGCAGGGCATGTTGTCATGTGATATGGTCAAGACATGATGCTAAATTTTATTTTATGAGATGATCATGTTTTGTAACCGAGTTATCGGCAACTGGCAGGAGCCATATGGTTGTCGCTTTATTGTATGAAATGCAATCGCCATGTAATTGCTTTACTTTATCACTAAGCGGTAGCGATAGTCGTAGAAGCAATAGTTGGCGAGACGACAACGATGCTACGATGGAGATCAAGGTGTCGCGCCGGTGACGATGGTGATCATGACGGTGCTTTGGAGATGGAGATCAAAGGCACAAGATGATGATGGCCATATCATATCACTTATATTGATTGCATGTGATGTTTATCTTTTATGCATCTTATTTTGCTTAGATCGACGGTAGCATTATAAGATGATCTCTCACTAAATTTCAAGGTATAAGTGTTCTCCCTGAGTATGCACCGTTGCGAAAGTTCGTCGTGCCGAGACACCACGTGATGATCGGGTGTGATAAGCTCTACGTTCACATACAACGGGTGCAAGCCAGTTTTGCACACGCAGAATACTCGGGTTAAACTTGACGAGCCTAGCATATGCAGATATGGCCTCGGAACACTGAGACCGAAAGGTCGAGCGTGAATCATATAGTAGATATGATCAACATAGTGATGTTCACCATTGAAAACTACTCCATCTCACGTGATGATCGGACATGGTTTAGTTGATATGGATCACGTGATCACTTAGATGATTAGAGGGATGTCTATCTAAGTGGGAGTTCTTAAGTAATTGATTAATTGAACTTTAATTTATCATGAACTTAGTACCTGATAGTATTTTGCATGTCTATGTTGTTGTAGATAGATGGCCCGTGCTGTTGTTCCGTTGAATTTTAATGCGTTCCTTGAGAAAGCAAAGTTGAAAGATGATGGTAGCAATTACACGGACTGGGTCCGTAACTTGAGGATTATCCTCATTGCTGCACAGAAGAATTACGTCCTGGAAGCACCGCTAGGTGCCAAACCCGCTGCAGGAGCAACGCCAGATGTTATGAACGTCTGGCAGAGCAAAGCTGATGACTACTCGATAGTTCAGTGTGCCATGCTTTACGGCTTAGAACCGGGACTTCAACGACGTTTTGAACGTCATGGAGCATATGAGATGTTCCAGGAGTTGAAGTTAATATTTCAAGCAAATGCCCGGATTGAGAGATATGAAGTCTCCAATAAGTTCTACAGCTGCAAGATGGAGGATTATAGTTCTGTCAGTGAGCATATACTCAAAATGTCCGGGTATAACAATCACTTGATTCAACTGGGAGTTAATCTTCTGGATGATAGTGTCATTGACAGAATTCTTCAATCACTGCCACCAAGCTACAAGAGCTTCGTGATGAACTATAATATGCAAGGGATGGATAAGACAATTCCCGAGCTCTTCGCGATGCTAAAGGCTGCGGAGGTAGAAATCAAGAAGGAGCATCAAGTGTTGATGGTCAACAAGACCACCAGTTTCAAGAAAAAGGGTAAAGGGAAGAAGGGGAACTTCAAGAAGAACAGCAAGCAAGTTGCTGCTCAAGTGAAGAAGCCCAAGTCTGGACCTAAGCCTGAGACTGAGTGCTTCTACTACAAAGGGACTGGTCACTGGAAGCGGAACTGCCCCAAGTATTTGGCGGATAAGAAGGATGGCAAGGTGAACAAAGGTATATGTGATATACATGTTATTGATGTGTACCTTACTAATGCTCGCAGTAGCACCTGGGTATTTGATACTGGTTCTGTTGCTAATATTTGCAACTCGAAACAGGGACTACGGATTAAGCGAAGATTGGCTAAGGACGAGGTGACGATGCGCGTGGGAAATGGTTCCAAAGTCGATGTGATCGCGGTCGGCACGCTACCTCTACATCTACCTTCGGGATTAGTTTTAGACCTGAATAATTGTTATTTGGTGCCAGCGTTGAGCATGAACATTATATCTGGATCTTGTTTGATGCGAGACGGTTATTCATTTAAATCTGAGAATAATGGTTGTTCTATTTATATGAGTAATATCTTTTATGGTCATGCACCCTTGAAGAGTGGTCTATTTTTGATGAATCTCGATAGTAGTGATACACATATTCATAATATTGAAGCTAAAAGATGCAGAGTTGATAATGATAGTGCAACTTATTTGTGGCACTGCCGTTTAGGTCATATTGGTGTAAAGCGCATGAAGAAACTCCATTCTGATGGACTTTTGGAATCACTTGATTATGAATCACTTGGTACTTGCGAACCATGCCTCATGGGCAAGATGACTAAAACGCCGTTCTCCGGAACTATGGAGCGAGCAACAGATTTGTTGGAAATCATACATACTGATGTATGTGGTCCGATGAATGTTGAGGCTCGCGGCGGGTATCGTTATTTTCTCACCTTCACAGATGATTTGAGCAGATATGGGTATATCTACTTAATGAAACATAAGTCTGAAACATTTGAAAAGTTCAAAGAATTTCAGAGTGAAGTGGAAAATCATCGTAACAAGAAAATAAAGTTTCTACGATCTGATCGTGGAGGAGAATATTTGAGTTACGAGTTTGGTCTTCATTTGAAACAATGCAGAATAGTTTCGCAACTCACGCCACCCGGAACACCACAGCGTAATGGTGTGTCCGAACGTCGTAATCGTACTTTACTAGATATGGTGCGATCTATGATGTCTCTTACTGATTTACCGCTATCGTTTTGGGGTTATGCTTTAGAGACGGCTGCATTCACGTTAAATAGGGCACCATCTAAATCCGTTGAGACGACGCCTTATGAACTGTGGTTTGGCAAGAAACCCAAGTTGTCGTTTCTTAAAGTTTGGGGCTGCGATGCTTATGTGAAAAAGCTTCAACCTGATAAGCTCGAACCCAAATCGGAGAAATGTGTCTTCATAGGATACCCAAAGGAGACTGTTGGGTACACCTTCTATCACAGATCCGAAGGCAAGACATTCATTGCTAAGAATGGATCCTTTCTAGAGAAGGAGTTTCTCTCGAAAGAAGTGAGTGGGAGGAAAGTAGAACTTGATGAGGTAACTGTACCTGCTCCCTTATTGGAAAGTAGTTCATCACAGAAATCTGTTCCTGTGACTCCTACACCAATTAGTGAGGAAGCTAATGATGATGATCATGTAACTTCAGATCAACTTACTACTGAACCTCGTAGGTCAACCAGAGTAAGATCCGCACCAGAGTGGTACGGTAATCCTGTTCTGGAGGTCATGTTACTTGACCATGACGAACCTACGAACTATGAGGAAGCGATGATGAGCCCAGATTCCGCAAAATGGCTTGAGGCCATGAAATCTGAGATGGGATCCATGTATGAGAACAAAGTGTGGACTTTGGTTGACTTGCCCGATGATCGGCAAGCCATCGAGAATAAATGGATCTTCAAGAAGAAGACTGACGCTGACGGTAATGTTACTGTCTACAAAGCTCGACTTGTTGCGAAAGGTTTTCGACAAGTTCAAGGAGTTGGCTACGATGAGACTTTCTCACCCGTAGCGATGCTTAAGTCCGTCCGAATCATGTTAGCAATTGCCGCATTTTATGATTATGAAATTTGGCAAATGGATGTAAAGACTGCGTTCCTGAATGGATTTCTGGAAGAAGAGTTGTATATGATGCAACCTGAAGGTTTTATCGATCCAAAGGATGCTAACAAAGTGTGCAAGCTCCAGCGATCCATCTATGGACTGGTGCAAGCATCTCGGAGTTGGAATAAACGTTTTGATAGTGTGATCAAAGCATATGGTTTTATACAGACTTTTGGAGAAGCCTGTATTTACAAGAAAGTGAGTGGGAGCTCTGTAGCATTTCTAATATTATATGTGGATGACATATTATTGATTGGAAATGATATAGAATTTCTGGATAGCATAAAAGGATACTTGAATAAGACTTTTCCAATGAAAGACCTCGGTGAAGCGGCTTATATATTGGGCATCAAGATCTATAGAGATAGATCAAGACGCCTAATTGGACTTTCACAAAGCACATACCTTGATAAAGTTCTAAAGAAGTTCAAAATGGATCAAGCAAAGAAAGGGTTCTTGCTTATGTTACAAGGTGTGAAGTTGAGTCAGACTCAATGCCCGACCACTGCAGAAGATAGAGAGAAATGAAAGATGTTCCCTATGCTTCAGCCATAGGCTCTATCATGTATGCAATGCTGTGTACCAGACCTGATGTGTGCCTTGCTATTAGCTTAGCAGGGAGGTACCAAAGTAATCCAGGAGTGGATCACTGGACAGCGGTCAAGAACATCCTGAAATACCTGAAAAGGACTAAGGATATGTTTCTCGTTTATGGAGGTGACAAAGAGCTCGTCGTAAATGGTTACGTCGATGCAAGCTTTGACACTGATCCGGATGACTCTAAGTCACAAACCGGATACGTGTTTATATTGAACGGTGGAGCTGTCAGTTGGTGCAGTTCTAAGCAAAGCGTCGTGGCAGGATCTACGTGTGAAGCGGAGTACATAGCTGCTTCGGAAGCAGCAAATGAAGGAGTCTGGATGAAGGAGTTCATATCCGATCTAGGTGTCATACCTAGTGCATCGGGTCCAATGAAAATCTTTTGTGACAATACTGGTGCAATTGCCTTGGCAAAGGAATCCAGATTTCACAAGAGAACCAAGCACATCAAGAGACGCTTCAATTCCATCCGCGACCAGGTCAAGGAGGGAGACATAGAGATTTGCAAGATACATACGGATCTGAATGTTGCAGACCCGTTGACTAAGCCTCTCTCACGAGCAAAACATGATCAGCACCAAGACTCCATGGGTGTTAGAATCATTACTGTGTAATCTAGATTATTGACTCTAGTGCAAGTGGGAGACTGAAGGAAATATGCCCTAGAGGCAATAATAAAGTTGTTATTTATATTTCCTTATATCATGATAAATGTTTATTATTCATGCTAGAATTGTATTAACCGGAAACTTAGTACATGTGTGAATATATAGACAAACTAAGTGTCACTAGTATGCCTCTACTTGACTAGCTCGTTGAATCAAAGATGGTTAAGTTTCCTAGCCATAGACATGAGTTGTCATTTGATTAACGGGATCACATCATTAGTGAATGATGTGATTGACTTGACCCATTCCGTTAGCTTAGCATTTGATCGTTTAGTGTATTGCTATTGCTTTCTTCATGACTTATACATGTTCCTATGACTATGAGATTATGCAACTCCGGAATACCGGAGGAACACTTTGTGTGCTACCAAACGTCACAACGTAACTGGGTGATTATAAAGGTGCTCTACAGGTGTCTCCGAAGGTACTTGTTGGGTTGGCATAGATCGAGATTAGGATTTGTCACTCCGATTGTCGGAGAGGTATCTCTGGGCCCTCTCGGTAATGCACATCACTATAAGCCTTGCAAGCAATGCAACTAATGAGTTAGTTGCGGGATGATGTATTACGGAACGAGTAAAGAGACTTGCCGGTAACGAGATTGAACTAGGTATTGAGATACCGACGATCGAATCTCGGGCAAGTAACATACCGATGACAAAGAGAACAACGTATGTTGTTATGCGGTTTGACCGATAAAGATTTTCGTAGAATATGTAGGAGCCAATATGAGCATCCAGGTTCCGCTATTGGTTATTGACCAGAAACGAGTCTCGGTCATGTCTACATAGTTCTCGAACCCGTAGGGTCCGCACGCTTAACGTTCGGTGACGATCGATAATATGAGCTTATGTGTTTTGATGTACCTAAGGTAGTTCGGAGTCCCGGATATGATCACGGACATGACGAGGAGTCTCGAAATGGTCGAGACATAAAGATTGATATATTGGAAGCCTATATTTGGACATCGGAATAGTTCCGGGTGAAATCGGGATTTTACCGGAGTGCTGGGGGGGGGGTTACCGGAACCCCCCGGGGGTTAATGGGCCTTGTTGGGCCCTAGTGGAGAGAGAGAGGGGCCGGCCAGGGCAGGTCGCATGCCCCCTCCCCTTGAGTCCGAATAGGACAAGGAAGGGGGGGCGCCCCCCTTGCCTTCCCCCTCTCACACTCCTTCCTTCCCCCTCCTAGTGGGACTAGGAAAGGGGAGTCCTACTCCCACTAGGAGGAGGACTCCTCCTCTTGGCGCGCACTGCAAGGGCCGGCCGGCCTCCCCCTTGCTCCTTTATATACGGGGGCAGGGGCACCCCAAGACACACAAGTTGATCAGTTGATCTTTTAGCCGTGTGCGGTGCCCCCCTCCACCATAATCCACCTCAGTCATATCATAGCGGTGCTGAGGCGAAGCCCTGTGTCGGTAGCATCATCATCACCGTCATCACGCCGTCGTGCTGACGGAAATCTCCCTCGAATCTTTGCTGGATCGGAGTTCGTGGGACGTCACCGAGCTGAACGTGTGCTAAACTCGGAGGTGCCGTGCGTTCGGTACTTGGATCGGTCGGATCGTGAAGACGTACGACTACATCAACCGTGTTCACATAACGCTTCCGTTTACGGTCTACGAGGGTACGTGGACGACACTCTCCCCTCTCTTTGCTATGCATCACCATGATCTTGCGTGTGCGTAGGATTTTTTTTTAATTACTACGTTCCCCAACAGAATCCTTCTCTCTGATTTTTTTCTCCCCGAACGTGAATATATAGAGTTGGAGTTGAGGTCGGTGGAGCACCAGGGGGCCCACGAGGCAGGGGCGCGCCCGAGGGGGGGGGTAGGCGCGCCCCCCACCCTCGTGGACAGGGTGTGGGCCCCCTGGCCTTGATTCTTTCGCCAGTATTTTTTATTAATTCCAAAAATATTCTCCGTGAAGTTTCAGGTCATTCTGAGAACTTTTATTTATGCACAAAAATAACATCATGGCAATTCTGCTAAAAACAACGTCAGTCCGGGTTAGTTCCATTCAAATCATGCAAGTTAGAGTCCAAAACAAGGTCAAAAGTGTTTAGAAAAGTAGATATGATGGAGACGTATCAATTACTAAATATTATAAATAGCGAGTGTGGAATAATGATGGGTCGGTGTGCGGAATTATCCTAGGCGATTGTTAACAAGACCGGTAGTCGTCATTGAAATTTCATATGAGGGGGAGGCATAAGCTAACATACTTTCTCTTCTTGGATCATATGCACTTATGATTGGAACTCTAGCAAGCATCCGCAACTACTAAAGATCACTAAGGTAAAACCCAACCATAGCATTAAAGCATCAAGTCCCCTTTATCCCATACGCAACAACCCCCTTACTCGGGTTTATGCTTCTGTCACTCAAGCAACCCACTATAAGTGAATCATAAATGTATTGCAACACCCTACAGCGGGAATCCCTCACGCTTGTGCGACACGAAGGGCACAATAGGACAGCACCAAAATAAAACATACAACGCATACCAATCTATATCGTCAATCAACCCAAAGACAAAGGATATCTACTCAAAACATCATAGGATGGCAACACATCATTGGATCATAATATGTGGCATAAAGCACCATGTTCAAGTGGGGATTATAGCGGGGTGCGGGAGAGTGGACCGCGTAAAATAGATGAGGATGGTGATGTTGATGAAGGCGATCACCGCGGTGGTGATTCCCCTCCCGATGGCACTCCGGCGCCACCGAGGGAGAGGAGGAGAGGTTCTCCCCCTTGTGCTTACTCCTCCATGGCCTCCCCCCTAGATGGGGAGAGGTTCTCCCTCTGGTCATTGGCCTTCATGGCGATGATGGCCCCTCCAGGATCCTCCTCCATAGCCTCCGGTGATGATGGCCCCCTCCGGCAGGGTGCTGGAGAGGGCCTAGATTGATTTCTCGTGGCTACAGAGGCTTGCGGCGGCGGAACTTCCGATCTAGGTTATTTCCCGAAGGTTTCTGTATTTATAGAGAAGTTGGCGTTGATTTCACGTCAGGGGGGACCCTCGGGGAGTCCACGGGGCAGGGGGGCCCACGAGACTCCCCTCCGGTAGATTTTTGTTCCAGTATTTTTCATATTTTCCAGAAAAAATCTCCGTTGATTTTCAGCCCATTCCGAGAACTTTTATTTCTGCACAAAAACAACACCACGGTAGTTCTGCTGAAAACAATGTCAGTCCGGGTTAGTTCTAATCAAATCATACCAAAATCATATAAAACTATTGTAAACATGGCATGAATACTTCATAAATTATAGATACGTTGGAGACGTATCAGCATCCCCAAGCTTAATTTCTGCTCGTCCTCGAGCAGGTAAATGATAAAAGAAATAATTTATGAAGTGTGAATGCTAGTAAGTGCATAACTTTGATCAATTATAGTTCCAATCACTTTTTCTAGCATCATTATATATCATAACAGTAGCTCAACTCATAAAACTTTTCATGATCAAGTAACAAGCTATTCACATGTTAAAGTATAGATCATAAACTTTCTTGAAAACTAACAAACCGTGCTCTTAGCCATCAAACAATTGCAATTCATCTTATTTTCAGGAAGGGTACATGTCAGAGCATTGATTTAGCAAACTCCACATACTCAACTATCATTTAATCTTTCACAATTGCTAACACTCACGTGATATTTATGGGTTCAAAGTTTTAATCGGACACATAGAAAGATAGGGGCTTATAGATTCGCCTCCCAACCTTTTACCTCAAGGGTAATGTCAACAATAATAGTTCATGATAACTTACATCCAATTGGATATATATATCAGGATCTTTCCAACACAATGTGCTCGCCAAAGGATAAAATGTAAAAAGGAAAGGTGAAGATCACCATGACTCTTGCATAAGGTAGAAGATAAAAGTAAAAGATAGGCCCTTCGCAGAGGGAAGCACAGGTTGTCATGCGATTTTAAGGTTGGATGCACAAAATCTTAATGCAAAAGAACGTCACTTTATATTGCCACTTGTGATAGGGACCTTTATTATGCAGTCCGTCGCTTTTATTGCTTCCATATCACAAGATCGTATAAAGCTTATTTCTCCACACTAATAGATCATACATATTTAGAGAGCAATTTTTATTGCAAGTACCGATGACAACTTACTTGAAGGATCTTACTCAATCCATAGGTAGGTATGGTGGACTCTCATGGCAAAACTCATTTTAAGGGATGTTTAGAAGCACAAGTAGTATTTCTACTTGGTGCAAAGAATTTGGCTAGCATGAGAGGGAAAGGCAAGCTCAACATGTTGGATGATCCATGACAATATACTTTATTTCGGATATAAGGAAACATAACCCATTAAGTTGTCTTCCTTGTCCAACATCAACCTTTTAGCATGTCATATTTTAATGAGTGCTCACAATTACAAAAGATGTCCAAGATAGTATATTTATATGTGAAATCTCTCTTCCTTCAATATTCTTTCATGAATTGTTCAAGTGACCAATTCTATGTTTGCTAACTTTCAATGAGTTTACTACCTATACTTGTTATGTGTGAAGTAATTACTCCCCATGTTATAAGCATATGAAACATATATAAATTCAGATTTATGACATTCAATTCATTCAACCATTTACTCATAGGATATACGTGAAGCACATGAGTAAATGACAAACTACTCCAAAAGATATAAGTGAAGAACACTGAGTAGTCAAATAATTAACTAGCCATGGGAGGATTCTTTTTCATTCAATATTTCAGATCCAATGATTTTATTCAAACAGCAAGTAAAATTGAAAACACGCTCCAAGCAAAACACATATCATGTGACGAATAAAAATATAGCTCCGAGTAAGGTATGCCGATAGTTCTGAAGACGAAAGAGGGGATGCCTTCCGGGGCATCCCCAAGCTTAGGCGCTTGAGTCTTCCTTGAATATTACCTTGGGGTGCCCTGGCATCCCCAAGCTTAGGGTCTTTCCACTCCTTATTCTCCTCATATCGATATCGCACCCAAAGCTTGAAAACTTCAATCACACAAAACTTAACGGAACTTCGTGAGATAGGTTAGTATGATAAAGAGTAAACCATTAAGTTTGGTACTGTCAAAGACAAGGTTCATAATTTTTCTCACACAATGCCTACTGTACCATATCATTTCTACAATTTATATTGAGAAATATAATCCATAGAAACTAGAAAACAAGCAAACTATGCAATGAAAACAGAATCTGTCAGAAACAGAACAGTCTGTAATGATCTGAAAAGCAACCATACTTCTGCTACTCCAAAAATTATGAAATAATTGGTGGACATGAGGAATTTGTCTATTAATCTTCTGCAAAAAGAATCAACTCAAAAGCGCTCTTCTGTAAACAAAATTGTAGCTAATCTCGTGAGCGCAAAGTTTCTGTTTTTTACAGCAAGGTCACATTAACTTTCACCCAAGTCTTCCCAAAGGTCTTACTTGGCACTTTATTGAAACAAAAGCTATAAAACATGATTGCTACAGTATCTTAATCATGTAAACACACAAAAACAGTAAGGGTAAATATTGGGTTGTCTCCCAACAAGCGCTTTTCTTTAATGCCTTTTAGCTAGGCATGATGATTTCAATGATGCTCACATAAAAGATAAGAATTGAAACATAAAGAGAGCATCATGAAGAATATGACTAGCACATTTGAATCTAACCAACTTCCTATGCCTAGGGATTTCGTGAACACATAATTTATAGGAACAAGAATCAACTAGCATAGGAAGGCAAAACAAGTATAAGTTCAAAACTTTAAGCACATAGAGAGGAAACTTGATATTATTGCAACTCCTACAAGCATATATTCCTCCCTCATAATAATTTTCAGTAGCATCATGAATGAATTCAATGATATAACCATCACATAAAGCATTCTTTTTCATGATCTACACACATAGAAATTTCTACTCTCCACATAAGCAAAATTCTTCTCATTCGGAATAGCAGGATCTCTAGTTCCTAAAGTTGACACTCTTCCAAACCCGCTTTAGATGGTAGTATTATTCATACTCCAAAACATATAAGTGAAGTTCATGGAGCATTCTATAAAACCATACTCAAAAGATTTAAGTGAAGCGCAAAGAGCATTCTATAAGGTCATACTCAAAAGATATAAGTGAAGCACATGGATCATTCTATAAATCGATGAAGAGATATCTCATACTAGCATGGTTCTTAAAGAAAAAGGAAAACACAAGGGACACAAATCACGTGAACAAAACAAAAACCGATGTATACCGATAATTGTTGAAGAAGAAAGATGGGATGCCAACCGGGGCATCCCCAAGTTTAGATGCTTGAGTATCCTTGAAATATTTACTTGGGGTGCCTTGGGCATCCCCAAGCTTCAACTCTTGCCTCTCTTTATTCTTCTCACATCGGTAACTCCTCGTTCTTCGAACACTTCATCCACAAAAACTTCACAAAAACTTTGTGAGATCCGTTAGTATACTAAAGCAAGTCACTACCTTTAGGTACTGTTGCAAACTTGTTCTTTATTTATATTGGTGTTAAACCTACTGTATTCCAACTTCTCTATGGTTCATACCCCCCGATACTACCCATAGATTCATCAAAATAAGCGATCAACACATAGAAAACAGAATCTGTCAAAAACAGGACAGTCTGTAGTAATCTGGAAGTTTAGTAAACTTCTGTAACTCCAAAAATTATGAAATAAATTTGACAATTTGAAAAATTTGTACAGAAGTAATGTGCAAAAAGTTTTAGACCCATTTGACCTTCCAGTAAAAAAATGTAAAATCACGCGCTACAGCCAAAGTTTCTGTTTTTGTTATGCACATAGTAAACAAGCAATCTAATCATCCTAAAACCTAAGCTTGGCACAATATTTTTATAATACAATGGATATACACAAGGGGATAATTATTTACAGATAAACTTTCAGGAAAAATTCTACATTGTTTCCGTGAGCATGAACACAAGTGCTCAAGGTCGACCCTCACTTCTTCAATGCATAACTTTCGAATCACTTCTCTTTTTGAAAAACTTTTTAGGCATGAGAGGCAAGTATTTTTTTTGGTATTTTCATTCTTTTTTTTGTATGTTTCACCCACAACTAAACAGAAACAAAACGGAAAAAAATCTACTTAGTGAAGAAAGCAAACAAGCACACACGAGAATATCAACCCCACGCTATTGCTCCCCGGCAACGGCGCCAGAAAAGAGCTTGATAATCCCCAAGTGCAGGGAATCATCGTAGCAATTCCCAAAGATGGAAGTGATAAGTATGGAGTGTCGAACCCACAAGGAGCTAATGGTAAGATCAATATTCTCTCAAGTCCTATCTGCCACTGATACGACTCTACGTACACCGAACGTTTGCTTCCAACTCGAAACGAGAAATAAAACTACGTTGTGGGTATGAAGAGGATAACTTTGCATGATATCGGAGAGCTAAAACATAAAAGTAGGTGCTGTTATCATAAAGTTAGAATATATTACTAAATATTATAAATAGCGAGTGTGGAATAATGATGGGTCGGTGTGCGGAATTATCCTAGGCAATTGTTAATAAGACTGGTAGTCGTCATTGCAATTTCATATGAGGGAGAGGCATAAGCTAACATACTTTCTCTTCTTGGATCATATGCACTTATGATTGGAACTCTAGCAAGCATCCGCAACTACTAAAGATCATTAAGGTAAAACCCAACCATAGCATTAAAGCATCAAGTCCCCTTTATCCCATGCGCAACAACCCCCTTACTCGGGTTTATGCTTTTGTCACTCAAGCAACCCACCCACCAGTAGCCATGTACCTGACACCAGCAAACACTCAAGACCCTCGCGAGGGGCCAAGCCTCGCAAGGCGGATGACACAAGACCTCCTCGGGAGCGGCCTCACCAGGCTGACTCCCGAGGGGCGGAGAGATCAAGGCAAGGGACACCTCGCGAGGTTCCTGTGACGCAAGCCATGACGACTAGAGCCAGGCGGGCGCCAGCGCGCGCAGTGTCCTCGTTTCCTCTTTGGTGCTAAAGGGGCAAGCGCGGACGAGGAGTCCCGAGGCATCAGGCAAAGGTTTCCATACCGGTGCAACGAGACCAAGACCAGCAGGATGGCAGGACAAAGGTCACCGTGGAGCCCAAGACGGCGTCACCCCCAGAGCCTTTAGCAGGCGAAGACCACCTTTAGTCAGGATAACTTGTACTAGTTGTCTCCCTTCGAATTTGGCCGTTGTTGGCTCCCTTCCCGCTCAATATTTGGGGAGAGGACCAGGGCCTCTATAAATAGGACTAGCCACCACAATAGGAGGAAGAACGAATTCAGATCATCCTCACCCACACAAGTTCACCAAGCACAAGAACACCTCTCCTCAGGAGGCATTTCTTCCCCTTGTACTGTTCATCCTCAGCCCAAGAGGAAATCCACCACACCACACTGGAGTAGGGTATTACACCACAACGGTGGCCCGAACCAGTATAAATCTCGTGTCTCTTGTGTTGCGGGTTCGTTGAGCTAGGCCTTGAGATCGCGGTGAGACTATGGGCGTGATTAGGTAGGGAGAGATCTTCGTGCACAGCCTAGTGTTCGAACCTCAAGGGTTTTGCCGGAACCCGAAATCCGACATTTGGCGCGCCAGGTAGGGGTGCGCCGAAGCTTTCCTTCCGTCGATCCACGTCCCATCGCTCCGTCGCATCCATGGCGGACGCTCGTCGAGTCCGCGCTGAGCGTCGGGCCGCCCTCGCCGCCCGCGTCGCTCAGACCGCTCCTATCGGCGGGCCTCCCCGTCGTTCCCCGTCGCCTGCCGCCAACGCCGCCACCGGCCCAGTGGGAAACGAGCATCAAGCATCCTCGCTGCACCCCTCGGTGCGGCGGGACGGCCGCACCGCCACTCCGTCGCTGACCCCGGCCGGCTCGTCGTGCTCCCACGAACGCGCAGGCCGCGCTACTCATGGCACGCGAGCTCCTGCGCTACTGCCCCATCGACGACCTCTACGAGGATTGGTTGGACCGCATCGCCGAGCTTGTCAGCGCCGCAGGGGGCTCCCCTGCGCTATTCATCTCGCTGCCTCGCCCTCCGCCATCTGTGGGCAATGTGGCTCACGGAGCACCTCCACCACCTCTGCACCAAGACGGCGTCCTGGCGCCAAGGCGTGCGGCCCCTCGGCGTGACCCACCGCGCCAAGCGCCCGCGCGAGAAGAAGGACGCTGCCAAGAAGTTCCCCGGCAGCAAGAGAACATTCCCGTGCTCCCAGCACCACTGTGACAAGACCATGCGCCGCCTGCGGTGGCGGTGCGTGGGCATCAAGGGCGGGCTCCGCATCAGCAAAGGGTCCCGGTGGCCACCGCAGGCTACCGCGCCTTCACTCCTGAGTTGCGTAGCGTCGCATGGCTGGGAAAGTTCAAGCCAGACCTGCCTCCTCGCTACGACGGCACCATCGAACCCGCGGAGTTCCTGCAGCTCTACGAGCTGAGCATTGAGGCAGCCAACGGCGACGAAAAAGTCATGGCGAACTGGTTCCCCATGGCTCTCAAGGATGGCGCTCGCTCGTGGCTCCTGAACCTGCCCCCGGGCTCCATCTCCTCCTGGAACGAGATGCGTGACCGCTTCGTCGCCAACTTCCAGGGCACTCACGACCGCCCTCCGGCCGCGGGTGACCTGCGCTGCATCAAGCAGCAGCCAGGAGAGACCCTGCAGAAATACATCCAACGCTTCAACAACGTTCGCCTCAAGATCCCCAAGGTGACGGACGAGGCCATCATCTCCGCGTTTTCTGATGGCGTCCGCGATGTCAAGATGAAGGAGGAGCTCGCCATCCACGACGAGCTGTGGACGACCTTGGAGCTGTTCAAGCTGGCGACCAAGTGCGCAAGTGCTGAGGAAGGGCGCCTTTCCCTCCTCGAGCTACCAGCTGCTGACCCCGAGGAGAAGAAGGCCAAGGCCAAGGATGTGAAGCGCAAGGGAGTAGCCGTGCTCGCGGCGGAGCCAGACACGAAGCGCGGACGGGACCTTCCCGAGTCGTCCAAGAGCAGCCGTCCATTCTGCGCCTTCCACAATCTCCACAGCCACAACACCAATGATTGTCAAGAGCTCAGGGCCATTCGAGACGGACGCCTCGGTCGACGCCCCGAGCGCAACTACCTGGGCTACGGCCGAGGAGGAGGACGTGGCGGAGGACGCTGGGACGACTGCGGCCCCTGCCAGGAGTGGCGCGACCGACCTCGTGAGGACCGCTGGCAGGACCAACCTCGTGAGGGCGCTTGGAGGGGTCAGCCTCACGAGGACCGCCCCCAGGGCAACGCTGGCCTTCCTCCGCCGCCGCCACCACCAATAAGGAACGACGACCACCATCAGGACGAGGGGCTGGGGGCTTCCAAGAGCCGCGCGCTATCGCCTGCATCTTGGGCGGAGCTCAGGCCCCAGCCTCTCAGCGCATCTTCAAGCAGTTTGCTCGCGAGGTGAATGCAGTCCTCCCCAGGCTCGAGGCCACGCACCCGCTCAGGTGGTCCAAGTGCGCAATCACTTTCAGCTCAACAAACCAACTCAAGTGCGCGGCCACCGCTGGCGCCCTCCCGATGCTTTGCTCACCCGTCATCAGCAACGTGCGAGTCACCAAGACCCTCATCGACGGCGGCGCAGGGCTTAACGTCTTGTCTGTCGAGATGTTCGACAACCTTCAAGTGCCATACGATCAGCTTCAGCCTACCAAGCCTTTCTCAGGAGTAACCAACGGCCCCACAACCCCCATAGGGTAGGTCCGCCTCCCTGTCACCTTCGGACAGCACGACAACTACCGCACCGAGCTCATCGACTTCGACGTTGCCCACATCCGTCTGCCGTACAACGCCATCCTCGGGTATCCGGCCCTGGCCAAGTTCATGGCGGTGACACACCACGGCTACAATGTCCTCAAGATGCCAGGGAGCGGCGGGATTTGTTGGAAATATGCCCTAGAGGCAATAATAAATTGGTTATTATTATATTTCCTTGTTTATGATAATCGTTTATTATCCATGCTAGAATTGTATTGATAGGAAACTCACATACATGTGTGGATACATAGACAACACCATGTCCCTAGTAAGCCTCTAGTTGACTAGCTCGTTGATCAATAGATGGTTACGGTTTCCTGACCATGGACATTGGATGTCGTTGATAACGGGATCACATCATTAGGAGAATGATGTGATGGACAAGACCCAATCCTAAGCCTAGCACAAGATCGTGTAGTTCGTTTGCTAAGAGCTTTTCTAATGTCAAGTATCATTTCCTTAGACCATGAGATTGTGCAACTCCCGGATACCGTAGGAATGCTTTGGGTGTACCAAACGTCACAATGTAACTGGGTGGCTATAAAGGTGCACTACAGGTATCTCCGAAAGTGTCTGTTGGGTTGGCACGAATCGAGACTGGGATTTGTCACTCCGTGTAAACGGAGAGGTATCTCTGGGCCCACTCGGTAGGACATCATCATAATGTGCACAATGTGACCAAGGAGTTGATCATGGGATGATGTGTTACGGAACGAGTAAAGAGACTTGCCAGTAACGAGATTGAACAAGGTATCGGGATACCGACGATCGAATCTCGGGCAAGTAACATACCGATTGACAAAGGGAATTGTATACGGGATTGATTGAATCCCCCACATCGTGGTTCATCCGATGAGATCATCGTGGAACATGTGGGACCAACATGGGTATCCAGATCCCGCTGTTGGTTATTGACCGGAGAACGTCTTGGTCATGTCTGCATGGTTCCCGAACCCGTAGGGTCTACACACTTAAGGTTCGATGACGCTAGGGTTATAGGGAATAGATATACGTGGTTACCGAATGTTGTTTGGAGTCCTGGATGAGATCCCGGACGTCACGAGGAGTTCCGGAATGGTCCGGAGGTAAAGATTTATATATGGGAAGTCCCGTTTTGGCCACCGGAAGAGTTTCAGGCGTCACCGGTAATGTACCGGGACCACCGGAGGGTTCCGGGGGTCCACCGGGAGGGGCCACCAGCCCCGGAGGGCCCTATGGGCTGTATGTGGAGAGGGACCATCCCCTTAGTGCGCTGGGCGCCTTCCCTCCCAGGGCCCATGCGCCTGGGGGTGTGGGGAAACCCTAAGGGGAGGCGCCCCCCTTGCCTTGGGGGGCAAGGCAACCCCCCGGCTGCCGCCCCCTCCTCAGATTGGATCTGAGGGGGCCGGCCCCCCTCTCCCTTGCCCCTATATATATGTGGGGGGTGGGAGGGCAGCAGTAACCCAAGTTCTGGCGCAGCCCTCCCTCTCTTCCATGTCTTCCTCCTCTCCTGCGGTGCTTGGCGAAGCCCTGCAAGATTGCCACGCTCCTCCATCACCACCACGCCGCCGTGCTGCTACTGGATGGAGTCTTCCCCAACCTCTCCCTCTCTCCTTGCTGGATCAAGGCGTGAGAGACGTCACCGGGCTGCACGTGTGTTGAACGCGGAGGCGCCGTGGTTCGGCGCTTAGATCGGAATCAACCGCGGTTTGAATCGCTATGAGTACGACTCCTTCATCCGCGTTCTTGCAACGCTTCCGCATCGCGATCTACAAGGGTATGTAGATGCACTCCCCTTCCCCTCGTTGCTAGATTACTCCATAGATTGATCTTGGTGATGCGTAGAAAATTTTGAATTTCCGCTACGTTCCCCAACAGTGGCATCATGAGCTAGGTCTATGCGTAGTTTCTATGCACGAGTAGAACACAAAGTAGTTGTGGGCGTCGATTTTGTCAATTTACTTGCCGTTACTAGTCTTATCTTGATTCGGCGGCATCGTGGGATGAAGCGGCCCGGACCGACCTTACACGTACACTTACGTGAGACAGGTTCCACCGACTGACATGCACTAGTTGCATAAGGTGGCTAGCGGGTGTCTGTCTCTCCCACTTTAGTCGGATCGGATTCGATGAAAAGGGTCCTTATGAAGGGTAAATAGAAATTGGCATATCACGTTGTGGCTTTTGCGTAGGTAAGAAACGTTCTTGCTAGAATCCCATAGCAGCCACGTAAAACATGCAACAACAATTAGAGGACGTCTAACTTGTTTTTGCAGGGTATGCTATGTGATGTGATATGGCCAAAAGGATGTGATGAATGATATATGTGATGTATGAGATTGATCATGTTCTTGTAATAGGAATCACGACTTGCATGTCGATGAGTATGACAACCGGCAGGAGCCATAGGAGTTGTCTTAATTTATTGTATGACCTGCGTGTCAATGAAAACGCCATGTAATTACTTTACTTTATTGCTAACCGTTAGCCATAGTAGTAGAAGTAATAGTTGGCGAGACAACTTCATGAAGACACAATGATGGAGGTCATGGTGTCATGCCGGTGACGAAGGTGATCATGCCGCGCCTCGAAGATGGAGATCAAAGGCGCAGGATGATATTGGCCATATCACGTCACTTTATGATTTGCATGTGATGTTTATCATGTTTACATCTTATTTTCTTAGAACGACGGTAGCATAAATAAGGTGATCCCTCAATAAAATTTCAAGAGACGTGTTCCCCCTAACTCTGCACCGTTGCGAAGGTTCGTTGTTTCAAAGCACCACGTGATGATCGGGTGTGATAGATTCTAACATTCGAATACAGCGGGTGTTGACGAGCCTAGCATGTACAGACATGGCCTCGGAACACATGCGAAACACTTAGGTTGACTTGACGAGCCTAGCATGTACAGACATGGCCTCGGAACACGAGAGATCGAAAGGTCGAACATGAGTCGTATAGTAGATGCGATCAACATGGAGATGTTCACCGATGATGACTAGTCCGTCTCACGTGATGATCGGACACGGCCTAGTTTGACTCGGATCATGTATCACTTAGATGACTAGAGGGATGTCTATCTGAGTGGGAGTTCATTAAATCAGATGAACTTAATTATCATGAACATAGTCAAAAGGTCTTTGCAAATTATGTCATAGCTTACGCTTTAGTTCTACTGTTTAAGATATGTTCCTAGAGAAAATTTAGTTGAAAGTTGATAGTAGCAATTATGCGGACTGGGTCCGTAAACTGAGGATTGTCCTCATTGCTGCACAGAAGGCTTATGTCCTTAATGCACCGCTCGGTGTGCTGAACCTCGAGCGTCGTCTGTAGATGTTGCGAAACATCTGACATACACGTTTTGATGACTACGTGATAGTTCAGTGCGTAATGCTAACGGTTTAGAATTGTGGCACCAAAGACGGTTTTGAAACGTCGCAGAACATATGAGATGTTCCGAAGACTGAAATTGGGATTTCAGACTAGTGCCCATGTCAAGAGGTATGAGACCTCTGACAAGTTTCTTAAGCCTGCAAACTAAGGGAGAAAAGCTCAATCGTTGAGCATGTGCTCAGATTGTCTGAGTACGGCAATCGCTTGAATCGAGTGGGAGTTAATCTTCCAGATGAGATAGTGATGGTTCTCCATAGTCACTGCCACCAAGCTATTAGAGCTTCGTGATGAACTATAACATATCAGGGATAGACATGATGATCCTTGAGCAACTCGCGATGTTTGACACCGCGAAAGTAGAAATCAAGAAGGAGCATCAATTGTTGATGATTAGTAAAACCACTTGTTTCTAGAAGGGCAAGGGCAAAAGGGATACTTCATGAAACAGCAAATCATTTGCTGCTCTAGTGAAGAATCCCAAGGTTGAACCCAAACCCGAGACTAAGTGCTTCTGTAATGAGGGGAACGGTCACTGAAGCAGAACTACCCTAGATACTTGGTAGATGAGAAGGCAGGCAAGGTCGACAGAAGTATATTGGATATACATTATATGAATGTGTACTTTACTAGTACTCCTAGCAGCACCAGGGTATTAGATACCGGTTCGGTTGCTAAGTGTTAGTAACTCGAAATAAAAGCTGCGGAATAAACGGAGACTAGCTAAAGGTGAGATGACGATATGTGTTGGAAGTGTTTCCAAGGTTGATGTGATCAAGCATCGCATGCTCCCTCTACCATCGAGATTGGTGTTAAACCTAAATAATTGTTATTTGGTGTTTGCGTTGAGCATAAACATGATTGGATTATGTTTATCGCAATACGGTTATTCATTTAAGGAGAATAATGGTTACTCTGTTTATTTGAATAATACCTTCAATGGTCTTGCACCTAAAATGAATCTCGATCGCAGTGATACACATGTTCGTGCCAAAAGATATAAAATAGTAATGATAGTACCACATACTTGTGGCACTGCCATTTGAGTCATATTGGTATAGAACGCATGAAGAAGCTCCATGTAGATGGATCTTTGGACTCACTCGTTTTTGAAAAGATTGAGACATGCGAACCATGTCTATTGGTATATATGCATGAAGAAACTCCATGCAGATGGATCGTTTGGACTCACTTGATTTTGAATCACTTGAGACATGCAAATCATACCACATGGGCAAGATGACTGAAAGGCCTCGTTTTCAGTAAGATGGAACAAGAGAGCAACTTGTTGGAAGTAATACATTTGATGTGTGCAGTCTAATGAGTGCTGAGGCACGCAGTGGATATCGATATGTTCTTACTTCACAGATGATTTGACTAGATGCTGAGTGTATTTACTTGATAAAACACAAGTCTGAATTATTGAAAGGTTCAAGTAATTTCAGAGTGAAGTTGAAGATCGTCGTGACAAGAGGATAAAATGTCTATGATATGATCATAGAGATACCTGAGTTATGAGTTTGGCACACAATTAAGAAATTGTGGAAATTGTTTCACGACTAATACCGCTTGGAGCACCATAGTGTGATGGTGTGTCCGAACATCATAACTGCACCCTCTTGGATATGGTGCATACCATGATGTCTCTTATCAAATTACCACTATCGTTTATGGGTTAGGCATTAGAGACAACCGCATTCACTTTAAAAGGGGCACCACGCAATTCCGTTGAGACGACATCGTTTAGAGAAACCTAAGTTGTCGTTTCTTAAAAGTTTGGGGCTGCGACGCTTATGTGAAAGAGGTTTCAGGCTGATAAGCTCGAACCCAAAGCGGATAAATGCATCTTCATAGAATACCCAAAACAGTTGGGTATACCTCCTATTTCAGATCTGGAAGCAAAAGTAATTGCTTCTAGAAACGAGTCCTTTCTCGAGGAAAAGTTTCTCTCGAAAGAATTGAGTGGGAGGATGGTGGAGACTTGATAAGGTTATTGAACCGTCACTTCAACTAGTGTGTAGCAGGGCACAGGAAGTTGTTCCTGTGGCACCTACACCAATTGAAGTGGAAGCTTATGATAGTGATCATGAAACTTCGGATCAAGTCACTACCAAACCTCGTAGGTCGACAAGGATATGTACTACTCCTGAGTGGTACGGTAATCCTGTCTTAGATATCATGTTGTTAGACAATACTGAACCTACGAGCTATGGAGAAGCGATGGTGGGCCCACATTCCGACAAATGGTTAGAAGCCATGAAATCCGAGATAGGATCCATTTATCAGAACAAAGCATGGACTTTGGTGAACTTGCCCGATGATCGGCAAGCCATTGAGATAAATGGATCTTTAAGAAGAAGACGGACGTGGACGGTAATGTTACCGTCTATGAAGCTCGACTTGTGGCAAAGAGTATTTTCACAAGTTTCAAGGAGTTGACTACGATGAGATTTTCTCATCCGTAGCGATGCTTAAGTCCGTCAAAATCATGTGAGCATTAGCTGCATTTGTGAAATCTGGCAGATGGATGTCAAAACAAGTTTCCTTACCAGTTTTCGTAAGGAAAGGTTGTATGTGATACAATCAGAAAGGTTTTGTCGATCCTAAGGATGCTAAAAGGTATGCTAGCTCCAGCGATCCTTCCATGGACTAGAGCAAGCATCTCGGAGTCAGAATATACGCTTTGATGGAGTGATCAAAGTTTTTGGGTTTATACAAAGTTTGTTAGAAACTTGTATTTACAATAAAGTGAGTGGGAGCGTACAACATTTCTGATAAGTATATGTGAATGACATATTGTGATCCGAAATGATGTAAAATTTCTGGAAAGCATAAAGGGTTGTTTGAAAGGAGTTTTTCAAGGGAAGACCTGGATAAAGCTGCTTACATATTGGGCATCAAGATCTATAGAGATAGATCAAGACGCCTGATGATACTTTCAAAGAACGCACACCTTGACATGATTTTGAAAGAGTTCAAAATAGATCAGTCAAAGAAGGAGTTCTTACCTGAGTTATAAGGTGTGAAGTTGAGTAAGACTCAAAGCTTGACCACGGCAGAAGAGAGAGAAAGGACGAAGGTCGTCCCCTATGCTTTAGACGTAGGCTCTACAGTATGCTGTGCTGTGTACCGCACATGAAGTGTGCCTTGCCATGAGTTGGTCAAGGGGTACAATAGTGATCCGAGAATGGATCACATGACAGCGGTCGAACTTATCCTTAGTATCTAGTGGACTAAGGAATTTTCTCGATTATGGAGGTGAACAGGAGTTCGTCGTAAAGGGTTACGTCGATGCGAACTTTGACACTAATCCGGATGACTCTGAGTAGTAAACCGGATTCATATAGTAGAGCAGTTATTTGAAATGGCTCCAAGTAGCGCGTGGTAGCATCCACAAGATGACATAGATATTCGTAAAGCACACACGGATCTGAAAGGTTCAGACCCGTTGACTAATAACCTCTCTCACAAGCATAACATGATCAAACTAGAACTCATTGAGTGTTAATCACATAGTGATGTGAACTAGATTGTTGACTCTAGTAAACTCTTTGGATGTTGGTCACATGGTGATGTGACCTGTGAGTGTTAATCACATGGTGATGTGAACTAGATTATTGACTCTAGTGCAAGTGGGAGACTGTTGGAAATATGCCCTAGAGGCAATAATAAAGTGGTTATTATTATATTTCCTTGTTCATGATAATCGTTTATTATCCATGCTAGAATTGTATTGATAGGAAACTCAGATACATGTGTGGATACATAGACAACACCATGTCCCTAGTAAGCCTCTAGTTGACTAGCTCGTTGATCAATAGATGGTTACGGTTTCCTGACCATGGACATTGGATGTCGTTGATAACGGGATCACATCATTAGGAGAATGATGTGATGGACAAGACCCAATCCTAAGCCTAGCACAAGATCGTGTAGTTCGTTTGCTAAGAGCTTTTCTAATGTCAAGTATCATTTCCTTAGACCATGAGATTGTGCAACTCCCGGATACCGTAGGAATGCTTTGGGTGTACCAAACGTCATAATGTAACTGGGTGGCTATAAAGGTGCACTACAGGTATCTCCGAAAGTTTCTGTTGGGTTGGCACGAATCGAGACTGGGATTTGTCACTCCGTGTAAACGGAGAGGTATCTCTGGGCCCACTCGGTAGGACATCATCATAATGTGCACAATGTGACCAAGGAGTTGATCACGGGATGATGTGTTACGGAACGAGTAAAGAGACTTGCCGGTAACGAGATTGAACAAGGTATCGGGATACCGACGATCGAATCTCGGGCAAGTAACATATCGATCGACAAAGGGAATTGTATACGGGATTGATTGAATCCCCCACATCGTGGTTCATCCGATGAGATCATCGTGGAACATGTGGGAGCCAACATGGGTATCCAGATCCCGCTGTTGGTTATTGACCGGAGAACGT
Organism: Triticum aestivum; assembly: GCF_018294505.1. Lineage (NCBI taxonomy): Eukaryota > Viridiplantae > Streptophyta > Magnoliopsida > Poales > Poaceae > Triticum > Triticum aestivum. Next base: position 364,717,926 of record NC_057796.1, read on the forward strand.
CTCGGTCATGTCTGCATGGTTCCCGAACCCGTAGGGTCTACACACTTAAGGTTCGATGATGCTAGGGTTATAGGGAATAGATATACGTGGTTACCGAATGTTGTTCGGAGTCCCGGATGAGATTCCGGATGTCACGAGGAGTTCCGGAATGGTCCGGAGGTAAAGATTTATATATGGGAAGTCTCGTTTTGGCCACCGAAAGAGTTTCGGGCGTCACCGGTAATGTACCGGGACCACCGGAGGGTTCCGGGGGTCCACCGGGAGGGGCCACCAGCCCCGGAGGGCCCTATGGGCTGTATGTGGAGAGGGACCAGCCCCTTAGTGGGCTGGGCGCCTTCCCTCCCAGGGCACATGCGCCTGGGGGTTTGGGGAAACCCTAAGGGGATGCGCCCCCCTTGCCTTGGGGGGCAAGGCAACCCCCCTGGCCGCCGCCCCCTCCTCAGATTGGATCTGAGGGGGCCGGCCCCCCTCTCCCTTGCCCCTATATATATGTGGGGGGTGGGAGGGCAGCAGTAACCCAAGTTCTGGCGCAGCCCTCCCTCTCTTCCATGTCTTCCTCCTCTCCTGCGGTGCTTGGCGAAGCCCTGCAAGATTGCCACGCTCCTCCATCACCACCACGCCGTCGTGCTGCTGCTGGACGGAGTCTTCCCCAACCTCTCCCTCTCTCCTTGCTGGATCAAGGCGTGGGAGACGTCACCGGGCTGCACGTGTGTTGAACACGGAGGCGCCGTGGTTCGGCGCTTAGATCGGAATCAACCGCGATCTGAATCGCTATGAGTACGACTCCTTCATCCGCGTTCTTGCAACGCTTCCGCATCGCGATCTACAAGGGTATGTAGATGCACTCCCCTTCCCCTCGTTGCTAGATTACTCCATAGATTGATCTTGGTGATGCGTAGAAAATTTTGAATTTCCGCTACGTTCCCCAACAGGATCATCACAGTCCCCTGCGAAGAAAGAGATGCGGTGTGCTCCCTCGAGCGCGCCTTCCAAGCTGCATCAATCGAAGACCCCGACAACAATGCGGCGCAATACCCTCCTGAAGTCGTCCCCAAGAAGAAGAAGCAGCTACTCCGCACAGGACCTCAGGGGAGCGGCGCCTCAAGTGGAGCCACGTCAGGATCGGCGCCTGCGCCTGGGGCACCTCCCTCCCTTGCATAGGAAGGCGCGCCTGGCGCCCTCCTCAGGCAGGGCTCAGGGGCTGTCTTCTGGAGGGCCTCAGACCTAGCCAACATCAGGAGGGAGGCGCTCGGGCACCACATGGAGGCGTGCTTCGCAGAACGTTTCCCTCAGGAGGACACCAGGCGAGGAGCGCCCAACGCTCAGGAGTTCATTGCCAAGACCACTCAGGAACTGCGGGATGCAAGAGCCATGCGCGGCGACCGCCGCTCACCTGACGCGCGGCACCCCATCCAGGCGAGGATGACGGGTTGCGCGTCTGTGTCGACATCCCAGGGCCCAACAGGGCCGCATCTCAGGAGCTTTTTTGGCCTTCGCGCGTGGGATGTTGCGAGGGCCCACCTCACAGCTACGTTCGCATGCCACTTGGCCTGCTGAGCGTGGCGTTCGCCTTCCAGCGCAACCTGCAGAGCATCCTGGCGGCTCAGCAGGCCAGGAATCACGCAGTCCTGACGGAGATGGAGACGGTCCTCAAGGAACCGCCTGGACCCCCAGAGCCTCCCGAGGCTCAGGGTCCCGGTGGCTCGTGAGGAGCAACCCCTTCACCACGCATCTTCAGCCGCCCCAACACCCCTTCAACAACGGAACCAGGTGACATCTTCCGAGTTTATTTAGCTGGGAGCGCCCCTCGGGCTGCATCATTCCCAGGCCGTGTGGGTCTGTCCCTGTGGCATGTATCCTTTTACATCTTTAGCTTACTCTGCTGGGGGCGCCCATCGGGCTGCACCATCCCCAAGCCGCTCGGGTACAGCCCAGTGGTATGTATCGATCTTGCGTTTACCTAATCCCGTTCGCTTTCCATGCATAATCTATCTATGGTTATCACCTGCTTGATTGTCACCTGCCACGGGAGCTACACACTCCGGCACGGCGCCTGTGCTCGGGTCTGTCCCTACAACGTCGACAAATCTAAGCGGTCGAGCTCTGGCTCGCGGCACGCCCGCGCACGTCACCTCACCAGGCCCTCAGTGCCTTCATCTTCTCGCAGAACGACCTGCGGCAGACCGGCAATCATTGTGGTAATCTGTGTTTCTCCTCATGCTGACCTACAGGAACCTCCCGAGAACGACAGCGGGCGGTACTGCGGGCTCCCTCTTCTCCCATGTGATTCACTTGCGCGTTAAAAGGGGGGTCCTGAGCATCGCGACTCAGGAGCTCTTATTGGCTCTCCAGCCCTCACCCCCTGGCCTTGACCACGGCATCGCGACCTGGCATACCAGTGGCAGCTAAGCTCGCTCGAGGGCCAGGACCTGAGGACGCAGAGCACACGGAAGAGCGTGGAGAAGAGGGGGAGGATTGCACGGGCCTAACCTAGCTACCCTACAGCGATCGACGCACGAGTCTGGCGCGACACAAGGAGCCAGCTCAAGAATGCCAAGATAAGTCTCGCGCTTCGATCGACCCAGCGCTACAGCATAAGACCCTCACCTGTGGCAGCCTTGTTGCGGCAACATCGCCGCCCTTTCCTGCCTCTCGGTGGTTGCTTGAGCGCTAAGGGGGAAATCTTGAGCAACGCGCCTCAGGAGCTCTTACTGGACCTCGGGCCACTCACCTCCTCGCCTTGACCACGGCATCGCGACCTGGCATACCAGCAACGGCTGCAGCCTGCCTGGGGACCGGGGCCTGTCGGCGTAGAGCACCAAGCTGTCGTGGGGTTCGAAAGGGGGGACTGAGCCGAAACGAGACATGCACTCGCCAATTTTCATAATAAGGATAATATGAACAAAAGACATTACAGATCCTTTACACATACCCACGGGGTCCGTTTCGATTCCTCGCAGGGAACAAGAGAGGGGAGTTCCTAGGAACCCTATCTACACACGCCAGCGCAGCCGACGCCATCAACAACAGTGGGCCACGGAAGGCCGGCGGCAAGCGCATCCAGATCAGCGACGGCGGCGGCCGGACGCTGCGGCCTTGCTCCGGGCCCGCCGAGAGCTTGGGGGCACATAGCTGTCGTCGCTCATCTCCGGGGTCTCGCAAGGCTCGGGAGAGTCGCTGGACTCCCAGGCGCCACCGCTGCTGCTGGAGGAGCCGCTGGAGAAGCCAACAGTGCGCCCGACGCTGGCCGTTGCACTGTCCGACGACCCCCTCCGGGGCAGCACTCCAAGCGGCAGCCTTCCACGTTGAAGACCTTGAAGAACATCATGGAGGCGCCGTCGTACCTGAAGTGGATGGCGAGGGCGCCTTCCGCGCGGCAGACCCGGGCAACCTCGTCCCAGCCGCGGGTCATGAAGATTTTGCCTGGGGAGACAGTTTCGACCTCCGCTCCAGTCGCCGGGGCGTCGCAGTCGGCGTGTTGCAGCCAAAGCTCCAGGGGTCCCCTCGGTGGCATCTCAACGGAGAAGAACTGCGGGAAGCGGATCCAGTGCGCGGGGGCATCGCTGCCCACATCACGAGTTCGCACGAGGAGTCCGCGGCGTGGACTCCTGGGGCGACAGCATGCGTCACCACGGCGCGGCGACCACGGCCCCGGTGCGAGCGGTGGCGCTCGTCGCCTCCTCTTCCGGAGCCCTCAGCTTGGGCGTACAGAGGCAGCGGGTACCCGGGAGGAGGCCGCTCGTACCAAGGCCTCGACACCTTTGGCCTCACGACCATGTCGCGACGGTGGCTCGGCCTCTTCTTTGGCGGAAGCGGCCCGGGCTCATCGCGGGGGGTTTTCCCTTTCTCTGCAGCCGAGAACCTTCGAATAGGCGCCATGGGGGTCGCTGCTAGCAAGGAGCGAGAAAGGGGATCTAGAGCAAGGCAAAGGAAAGCAATGAAGGCAAGCGTAGCCCGCACCAGCCTTTTGTCAGTCGAGCAGTTGCCGAGGCAGCGTGGGGAAGCGGAGACACCCATGTCCAATCAATCGCCACGCGTCGACCAAGGCCGCAGGCTGTTGGGGCCCGCGGCGCTCCGCACTTGCCCTTTGGCTTCGCCTCGAAGCCAAGTCCGAGCGCGCCTTGGGCCCGGGGTCTACTGTCGGCGTCCTGGGAATGGGGGTCCCCAGACTTGCCTACCTGCGGCCCACGGCGTGGCTCCACCAGCAGCCCTGTACGACCCATCTTCACCAGCAAACACTCAAGACCCTCGCGAGGGGCCAAGCCTCGTGAGGTGGATGACACAAGACCTCCTCAGGAGCGGCCTCACCAGGCTGGCTCGCGAGGGGCGGAGAGATCAAGGCAAGGGACACCTCGCGAGGTTCCTATGACGCAAGCCATGACGACTAGAGCCAGGCGGGCGCCAGCGCGCGCAGTGTCCTTGTTTCCTCTTTGGTCCTAAAGGGGCAAGCGTAGGAGAGGAGTCCCGAGGCATCAGGCAAAGGTTTCCATATCGGTGCAACGAGACCAAGACCAGCAGGACGGTTAGACGAAGGTCACTATGGAGCCCAAGACAGCGTCACCCCCAGAGCCTTTGGCAGGCGAAGACCACCTTTAGTCAGGATAACTTGTACTAGTTGTCTCCCTTCGAATTTGGCCATTGTTGGCTCCCTTCCCGCTCAATATTTGGGGAGAGGACCAGGGCCTCTATAAATAGGACTAGCCACCATAGTTGGAGGAAGAACGGATTCAGATCATCCTCACCCACACAAGTTCACCAAGCACAAGAACACCTCTCCTCAGGAGGTTGTTCTTCCCCTTGTACTGTTCATCCTCAGCCCAAGAGGCAATCCACCGCACCACACTTGAGTAGGGTATTACACCACAACGGTGGCCCGAACCAGTATAAATCTCATGTCTCTTGTGTTGCGGGTTCGTTGAGCTAGGCCTTGAGATCGCGGTGAGGCTGAGGGCGTGATTAGGTAGGGAGAGATCTTCGTGCGCACCCCAGTGTTCGAACCTCAAGGGTTTTGCCGGAACCCGAAATCCGACACAAGCGGAGCATAAGGTGGTAACCACAGGAGCCGGGCAACCCAACTATTGACCAAAGACATGATTCGAAGCCGATGCATATAAAGCGGTATTCGGGATGCCAAAGTGTACTATAGAAGTGTCCAGACTTTATGTTTCTGAAATGTATGTGGCCAAATAAAGCCCCTGGCAATTAATGCCAATGTGTATATGTCAATCAGTCGTGAAGACGGAATATAGATTATGGAGTAGGCCAATACCGAATAAGGTAGGACAAAACTGTTTCCGCTATATTCTGATTGATATATCAAACATGCTCTTTACAGGGAATGCCATAATTATCAAGGCTATTTTACATGCCAAGAATTTGAGAACAAGGGAAAGCTGTATACAGGTCCTAAAAAAGGAAAAGGTGATCTTGAAGATCCTTTGGACACTCTGCCGCACGTCTGCGCCGCTTTTCGCCTTGGTGTATGATCCTTTGAGAGGATCAGCGATCGAGTATACATAAGGAGCCTGGAAAAGGGCCCTTGGTACCATCAAAAAGTGATGTGGGTTATAAAGAACCTGGAAAATAAAAATAAGAAGAAAAAAGGAAGAATATGAGGGTCCGGATAGGGTCGAGTCGTATTGTGGGCTTTTGTTTTTTAGTGTGCCTCTGTCCTCGCCCATGGTATATTTAGTGCATAGTTATGTACGCGCGGTACGTATGCCGCAATCAGGTTGGGGTTTTGGAGGAGGCCAAATTGCTAATCTAGCTCTGGATGAGCCGAACTATCATTCTGCAGGGTAGACCGGACTTGTTTGACAGTGTCCGGGGGCTTGACTGCCGATGTAGTATTCGGCTTTATAAGGCCACCATGTACTTCAGATGCGAGGGCCACAGTATGCTCCTCAGTACGGAGGGAGCGCTCCATGTTTCCATTGACTGTTATAACACCGCGTGGTCCAGGCATCTTGAGCTTTAGATATGCGTAGTGTGGGACTGCATTGAAACGGGCGAAAGTAGTTCGTTCGAGCAGTGCATGGTAACCACTGCGGAAGGGGACGATGTCGAAGATTAAATCTTCGCTTCGGAAGTTATCCAGTGAGCCGAAGACTACCTCTAGCGTTATGGACCGTGTGCAGCAGGCCTCTACACCGGGTAGCACTCCTTTGAAGGTGGTTTTAGTGGGCTTGATTCTTGACGGATATATGCTCGCTTTGTGGACAGTGTCCTGATAAAGTAGGTTAAGACTACTACCGCCGTCCATAAGGACTCGCGTGAGATGGAATCCATCGATAATTGGATCGAGGACCAATGCTGCCGAACCTCCATGACGGATACTGGTCTTATGGGCCCTGCGATCAAAAGTGATCGGACAGGCTGACCATGGGTTGAATTTTGGGGCGACTGGCTCTATGGCATAGACATCCCTTAGTGCACGCTTGCGCTCCCGCTTGGGGATATGAGTGACATATATCATATTCACTATTTTTACCTCGGGGGGGAATTTCTTTTGCCCCCCTATGTTTGATGGGCGAGGCTCGACATCATCCTCGCTAGGCGGCCCTTTCCCCTTGTGTTCGGCGTTTAGCTTTCCGGCCTGTTTAAAGACCCAACAATTTTTGTTGGTATGATTGGCAGGCTTGTCAGGGATGCCATGGATCTTGCAAGGTCAATCGAGTATTCTGTCCAAACTAGATGGACCATCTTTGTTTCCTTTGAATGGCTTCTTCCGCTGACCGAGTTTAGAGCCACTGAATCCGGCATTTACCGCCGTGTCTTCGGCATCTTCATTGTTGCTTCGATGCTTATGTTTGTTGCATCATGGCCTACCATTGCCGTCTCTGGCTTTGGAGGTGCCAGGGTCGCTGGTGCTATTGCTTCTACGAGCTAGCCAGCTATCTTCTCTCGCGCAAAAGCGGGTCATGAGTGTGGTAAGGGCTGCCATGGACTTCGGTTTTTCTTGGCCGAGGTGTCGCTCGAGCCACTCGTCCCAGACGCTATGTTTGAAGGCCGCGAGGGCTTCGGCGTCCGGACAATCAACAATTTGGTTCTTTTTAATTAAGAACCTGGTCCAGAGCTTCCGGGCTGACTCTCCGGGTTGTTGGACTATGTGACTAAGGTCATCGGCGTCTGGAGGCCGAACATAGGTACCTTGGAAGTTGTCTCTAAAGGCATCTTCTAAATCTTCCCAGCTACCGATGGAGTCTTCTGGGAGGCTGTTTGGCCAGTGTCGTGCTGGTCCCTTGAGTTTTAGGGGGAGGTACTTGATGGCCTGGAGATCGTCACCGCGAGCCATGTGGATGTGGAGAAGAAAATCTTCGATCCATATTGCGGGATCTGTCATTCCATCGTATGATTCAATGTTCACGGGTTTAAACCCTTCTGGGAACTGGTGCTCCATTACCTCATCAGTGAAGCATAAGGGGTGTGCGGCGCCTCTGTATCGGGCGACGTCACGACGTAGTTTGGATGAAGTCCGTATGCGGTTTTTGGCCCGGGTGAGGTTGTGCCTATCGCGCCAGGCCTGATGGTCGTCTTCTCGCGCTGGGGCACGCCCCCTTGATCCATAGATTGATTTTGGCTTGGCCTGCTCTATTTTCCAGGTCCTGTCGTAGGTCGTAGGTGTATCCTGGAGCCGCTGTCTCTCTGCCTCTACGGCGAGGTAGTGCGGGTTGGTGTTCTGCATAGGTGGCCGGTTTATCTCGCCCGCGTGGTGGCTGGTCTGGTTCATCAGCACGGTCATGTCTTGACGGTATGGGCTCGAGGGCCTCGTCGTCAAATTGTGGTAGTAGCTGACGCTTCGGACAACTCTCTGCTGGGCGTTCAAGGCCATACTCTTCGGCAGCTAGGACTTGGGTCCATCGGTCGTTGAGTGTATCCTGTTCGGCTTGGAGCTGTTGCTGCTTCTTTTTTAGGCTTCTCGCAGTAGCGATTAGCTGGCGCTTAAAGCACTCCTGCTCGAGTGGTTCCTCTGGCACGATGAAGTCTTTGTCGCCAAGGCTCACATCATCCTCGGAGATTGGTAGATAGTTACTATCCTCCGAGTCCTCGTTCCCGACCGGATCGTCAGGGTTAACTTGCTCTTCCTCCCATTCATCCTGTTCGGATGTTGGCTCGATGGGGGCTTTGGGGTCTTCGGCGTTCTCTGGAGTGTTATTGTCTCCGGTGCCGGTGTTGCTGTCTTTTTCACGGCGCGATTTTGAGCGGCGCCGCTGACGTCGACGCTTTGGAGGTGCCTCAGCAGGCTTGTCCTCAACCGGATCCTTCCTGTCGTCGCCGTCATCCTCTTTGGGTGTGTCCACCATATACACATCATATGTGGAGGTGGCCATCCAACGTCCGGTAAACGGCGGGTCTTGGCCTTGTTCGTCTCCGGCATCGTCGTTCATGCCGTCGATGTCTTCGGAGGCGTCCAGCATGTCGGTTAAATCTTCCAAAGTGGCTATGAAGTGGGTGGTGGGTGGGACGTAAAATTCCCTGCTCTCAGCCCCTAGTCCGGGCTGGGCATAGTTCGGGGGCGATCCCTCGTAATGGCGAGGGACCACATCAAGTCTAGAGCCTCGTTTAAGAGTGAGGTTTCGACGGGGAAGCGAAGGACCGCGGAGCTAGGCAGGGCGGAAGCCTCCTGGCCATGTTTACTTAGCACGGACCTCGAGATTCGGAGCTAGTGCCCGGGGGGAGTCCGGCTTTCCAATGACAGGGGGAGCCCAGTTTGACTCCGGGCTTGCCAGTGACGACGCCCCCTCTGGATCTACGGTAACGAGCTTCATAATTGTAGAGAGTCTGGTGGGTTCCATACTCCCGTCTTCAGACCCGGTAGTTTGCTCCGGATCTAAGGCCAGAGCAGAAGTCGAGGCCACAAACCCTTCGAAGATCAAGTCTCCTCGGATGCCAGCGACATAATTTAGGTTCCCGAAACTGATCTGATGACCAGGGGCGTAGCTGTCGATCTGTTCAAGGTGGCCAATCGAGTTGGCACACAGAACGAAGTCGCTGAATATGAAAATCTGGCCAGGGAGGAAAGTTTCCCCGGAAACGGCATCATCGTTGATGATCGAACGAGCCATCGAACCTTCTGTCGACGGCACAGTGGAACTCTCAATGAAAGCACCAATGTCGGTGTCAAAATCGGCCGATCTCGGGTAGGGGGTCCCGAACTGTGCGTCTGAGGATCGAAGGTAACAGGAGACAAAGGGGACACGATGTTTACCCAGGTTCAGGCCCTCTTGATGGAGGTAATACCCTACTTCTTGCTTGATTGACTTTGATGAGTATAGGGGTTACAAGAGTTGATCTACCTCGAGATCGTTATGGCTAACCCCTAGATGTCTAGCCTGTATGATTATGATGGCCTCTATGGACTAAACCCTCCGGTTTATATAGACACCGGAGGGGCCTAGGGTTATACAAAGTCAGTTTACAGAGAAAGGAAACTACACACCCGGACGCCCAGCTTGCCATCCACGCAAAGGAGAGTCCCATCCGGACACGGGGGAAGGCCTTCTATCTTGTATCTTCACGGCCCATCAGTCCGACCCATATCACATAGCCCGGATGCCCGGGGACCCCATAATCCAGGACTCCCTCACCTGGACAAACTCTTATATAAAGCAAAGCACTCCCGAGGACACATGGGAATTGTTGTCAAGTTAGTTTTCATCATGCTCATATGATTCACATTCGTTACTTTGATCATTTGATATGTGGGTGGACCGGTGCTTGGGTGCTTCCCTTCCTTGGACAAGCCTCCCACTTATGATTAACCCCTCTCGCTAGCATCCGCAACTACGAAAGAAGAATTAAGGTAAACCTAACCATAGCATGAAACATATGGATCAAAATCAGCCCCTTACGAAGCAACGCATAAACTAGGGTTTAAGCTTCTGTCACTCTAGCAACCCATCATCTACTTATTACTTCCCCATGCCTTCCCCTAGGCCCAAATAATGGTGAAGTGTCATGTAGTCGACGTTCACATAACACCACTAGAGGAGAGACAACATACATCTCATCAAAATATCGAACGAATACCAAATTCACATGATTACTTATAACAAGACTTCTCCCATGTCCTCAGGAACAAACGTAACTACTCACAAAGCATATTAATAATCATAATCAGAGGAGTGTTAATTATCATTAAGGATATGAACATATGATCTTCCACCGAATAAACCAACTAGCATCAATGTGACGCCCCCGATTTGACCGTACACTAATCATGCACGCAAATGTGTACGACCAAGATCAGGGACTCACGGGAAGATATCACAACACAACTCTAAAACATAAATAAGTCATACAAGCATCATAATACAAGCCAGGGGCCTCGAGGGCTCGAATACAAGTGCTCGATCACAGACGAGTCAGCGGAAGCAACAATATCTGAGTACAGACATAAGTTAAACAAGTTTGCCTTAAGAAGGCTAGCACAAAAGTAGCAACGATCGAAAAGGCAAGGCCTCCTGCCTGGGACCTCCTAACTACTCCTCGAAGCCTAACTCCATGTAGAATCATCCTCGGGATCTCTAGCTCCTGGACTCCAGCATCTGGTTGCGACAATCCGGTATAGAAAAAGGGAAAGAGGGAGAAAAGCAACCGTGAGTACTCATCCAAAGTACTCGCAAGCAAGGAGCTACACTACATATGCATTGGTATATGTGTAAAGGGGCATATCGGTGGACTGAACTGCAGAATGCCAGAATAAGAGCGGGATAGCTAGTCCTGTCGAAGACTACGCTTCTGGCCATTTCCATCTTGCAGCACGTAGAAGAGAGTAGATTGAAGTCCTCCAAGTAGCATCGCATAGCATAATCCTACCCGGCGATCCCCTCCTCGTCGCCCTGTTAGAGAGCGATCACCGGGTTATATCTGGCACTTGGAAGGGTGTGTTTTATTAAGTATCCGGTTCTAGTTGTCATAAGGTCAAGGTACAACTCCGGGTCGTCCTTTTACCGAGGGACACGGCTATTCGAATAGATAAACTTCCCTGCAGGGGTGCACCACATAACCCAACACGCTCGATCCCATTTGGCCGGACACACTTTTCTGGGTCATGCCCGGCCTCGTAAGATCAACACGTCGCAGCCCCACCTAGGCTCAACAGAGAGGTCAGCACGCCGGTCTAACCCTATGCGCGCAGGGGTCTGGGCCCATCGCCCTATGCACACCTGCATGTTGCGTACGCGGCCGGAAGCAGACCTAGCTCCCTTAATACAAGCGCAAGCTTATGGTCCAATGCGGCGCGCGCCACTTAGTTGCTGACGTCAAAAGAGCTTCGGCTGATACCACGACGTCGGGATACCCATAACTACTCCCACGTAGATGGTTAGTACGTATAGACCAAATGGCCAGACTCAGATCAAATACCAAGATCTCGTTAAGCGTGTTAAGTAACCGCGAACGCCGACCAGGGCCAGGCCCACCTCTCTCCTAGGTGGTCTCAACCTGCCCTGTCGCTCCGCCACAAAGTAACAGTCGGGGGCCGTCAGGAACCCAGGCCCACCTCTACCGGGGTGGAGCCACCTGTCCTTTCAGCCCCCTCATCAGAATCACTTGCGGGTACTCAACGAGCCGACCCGACTTTAGTCACCACATGTGTCATGTATAGAGTATATAAGTATATACCCGTGATCACCTCCCGAAGTGATCACGGCCCAGTAGTATAGCATGGCAGACGGACAAGAATGTAGGGCCTCTGATGGAACACTAGCATCCTATACTAAGCAGTAGGATAGCAGGTAAGGGTAACAACTGTAGCAACAATGACAGGCTATGCATCAGGATAGGATTAACGGAAAGCAGTAACATGCTACACTACTCTAATGCAAGCAGTATAGAGAAGAATAGGCGATATCTGGTGATCAAGGGGGGGGGGCTTGCCTGGTTGCTCTGGCAAGTAGGAGGGGTCGTCAACTCCGTAGTCGAACTGGGCAGCAGCAGTGTCGGTCTCGTAGTCTACCGGAGAGAAGAGGGGGAAGAAACAGTAAATACGGAGCAAACAAAGCATCACAAAACATAAGGAGGCAAAACGCGGTGCTAGGTATGCCCTAACGTGGTAGGAGGTGATACCGGCGAAGGGGGGAAACATCCGGGAAAGTATCCCCGGTGTTTCGCGTTTTCGGACAGATGAACCGGAGGGGGGGGAGTTGCGAGTTCGATAGGTTAGGGATGTGTGGTGGACGAACGGGCTGCGTATTCGGATTCGTCTCGTCGTTCTGAGCAACTTTCATGTAGAAAACATTTTCATCCGAGTTACGGTTTAAAAGATATGAATTTTCAAAGATTATTTGAATTTCTGGAATTATCTGAATTTAGCAAAAATGAATTATGATGTCAGCATGAGGTAACGCTGACGTCAGCAGGCCAACAGGTCGGCTGACCAGTCAAACCAGACAGGTGGGTCCAGTGGGACCCACATGTCAGCCTCTGTTAGTCTAACAGTAATTTAAACTAAACTAACAGTCTAATTAGAGGGGTGGGCCCCATATGTCAGTGAGTGTTTAATCTAACAAATTAATTTTATTTATAAAAACAATTGTTAGACTAATTAACAGAGGGGGGGCCCGCATGTCAGTGACTGGGGGCCACCCAGTCAGCACGTTGACCGCGGTCAACAAGTCAAGGGGGGGCCCTGGGGCCCGTGTTTAGTGGCTGTGAGGTGGGGCCCGGAGGGCCACGTTGGCGGGCGGCGCCGGAGACACGCCGGCGACCATCTCCGCGGCGGAGCATCGTCGGACTTCGCCCGAAAAACGCTACGGGGCACGGGGAGAGGTGCGGCTAGGCGCGTTCGATCGAGCGTCCGACGCCGCATCGATCCACGTCGGTCCCGTGGGCTAACTCGACCGGAGTGGCGCGCTACATCGACGGCGGTGTCGACCGTGGCAGACGTCGGTGTTCTGGTGTCATCGCGAACAACGACAGAGGCTGCGACATGCCCAAAAGAGGGGTCCGACGGGGTCCTAGAGGTGCCCGGAGCACGACTACGAGCTCGGTTGAGCACTTTATCGTCGGTAGCGACGGCGACGAGCACCGCGGCGGAGTAAAGCTCGGGTGAAAATGGAAGTGGCGGCTACGGGCATCTACGAGCAGCGCTGAGAGAGGGGAAAGGAGAGACTACTCACCGGGGAGGCACACGGAGGCCACGGTGGTGGCTTAGGAGCAGCAGGGCGTCGGCAATCGGCGGAGGAGCGCCGGCGACCGTAGGCGCGGAAGAACTCGATTCCGGGGCTGTGGTGGCGCCGAGCTCGAACCCTTGGTCAGAGATGGAGTAGAGGAAGCAGGCGGAGCTGTTGGACTCCTCGGCGAAGCGCGGGGAGCATGGTGGCCGCGTTAATGGCGAACGGCGGCGATGATGGTGTTCGGGCGAGATGGAAAAGCGAGGGAGAGGAGCAGGCGGGGGAGAAAGATCTCGAGGGTTGTCGACGAGGCCTAGGGGACTCGTCCTTATCCCCTCGGCGATGTGGCGGCGTGGGGCGGCGAGCAGGTCAGGCGGGGACGGCGAGGGGCGTGCGCCCTCGGTCGGTTGAACAGAAGAGGAGGGGGAAGACGACAAAGGGAGGGGGGAGGTGCTGGGCCGCTGGACCGATTCGGCCGGCTAAGGCCCAGGGCAGGGGGTGGATCTCTCTCTCTCACCTCTTCTTTTACATTTTTTTAACTTTTCTGTTTTCTTTTATTTTCAGAAAGCAAAATAGTTTTATAAAAACTAATCTTGCACCTAAAATACCAATTTAACTTAGGTCACTGCTATAATTAGCTTGGCACCAAAATAAAGTAGTTTAGTATTTTTACCAATTAGAAAGGCAATTAAATTATCGGCTAGGACATTGTTTTATTTAGTTTAGGGCAGTGAAACACCTTATAAAAATGTTGGTTCACCACCAATAGTAACAAATGATTATTAGCCACATGATGAACATTTTAGATTTCATGTTTGTGAAATTTTGAATTTCACTTAGTAATTGAATTTGAATTTGAATTTTGAATCGGTTTTTTGAACTAACCCGAGATTAAGTAAAGTGATCATGGTGACGTGGCATCGTTAACAGAGGTTTACTGTAGCTTAATTATCCGGGCGTCACAATCAACTAGAAGGAGTAATCAACACTACTAGCAACCCACAGGTACTAATCTGAGGTTTTGGGACCAAGATCGAATACAAGAGATGAACTAGGGTTTGCGAGGAGATGGTGCTGGTGAAGATGTTGATGGAGATTGACCCCCTCTCGAAGAGAGGATCGATGGTGATGACAATGTCGATGATTTCCCCCTCCCGGAGGGATGTTTCCCCGGCAGAACAGCTCCGCCGGAGCCCTAGACTGGTTCTGCCCAGGTTCCCCCTCGAGACGGTGGCGCTTCGTCCCAAAAGCTTCTTCTTGATTTTTTTCCAGGGTGGAAGACGCCATATAGCCAAAGATGGGCACTGGAGGCCTGTCAGGGGGCCCACCAGGTCGGGGGGCGCGCCTAGGGGGTAGGGCGCACCCTCCACCATTGTGGCTGGCTGGTGGCCCCCCTCTGGTACTTTCTTCGCCCAATATTTTTTATACATTCCAAAAACATGCTCTGTGAAGTTTTAGGACTTTTGGAGTTGTGCAGAATAGGTCTCTAATATTTGCTCCTTTTCCAGTCCAGAATTCCAGCTGCCGGCATTCTCCCTCTTCATGTAAACCTTGCAAAATAAGAGAGAATAGGCATAAGTATTGTGATATAATGTGTAATAATAGCCCATAATGCAATAAATATCAATATAAAAGCATGATGCAAAATGGACGTATCAAGTCTCTTGACACGTTTCCCTCGGATCTTTGTTTCCATAACAAAAACCAGAGCAGGTCCTTCTTGCTTCACAACACTGCGAAGCTCTCGAACTACCTCGGGGTTCCCAAGCCCTGGCAGTTCCTGCTTAAGCATATCATTGGGACGGTTAGGGCTGTCAAGCAGCCTCTGCCGAATTGTTAGAATTGGTAGGCATGGGTTTCTTCTTCTTTGGTTCTCTCACTGTACCATCGTCCTCAATGTCCTCTCCATCCTTGGGAATACCCGCAACTATATGCTCCCCCCACCAACATCATTTGCCGCATGATTTGTCAAGAGTGGGACTTCAACTCTGCAGTAGACTTGGTTTGGGGGTCCCCCCTTGCGTTTTGGAGCTGGGTTGCGTTTCACAGGGGAGTTCACCTTGACACCTCCATCGGCTGCATTTCTAGAATTCTTTGTGTCGTTCTTGCTCGATTTGGCTTGTCGAGGCTTCGAGGAGCCCTCAGACGAAGCAACTCTCCTTTTCTCTTCTGGTAGCCGCAAGCCTTTACCGAACGGCAAATCGCCATTCTCATCTCTTGTACCAGGAGTCGGGCAGAGCACCGGAGTGCCCCAACCGGCCACATGAGAAGCAAAAGTGAGGTATAGTTTCATACTGAATATCATACGGGTCTGTAGTACCTCTCCTTGCAGAATTGATCAAAATCCATCTTCGCAGTGGTTTGGCTATGTCCAGAGTGACGCGAGCGCAAAGGTAGCCTCCCCCATGATCGAAGTGGATCGAACTGGCCCCCTTATCAATATGTTTTGCTATTGCCTTACACCATGATTCATCTCGCAGATTGAAAGGAAGGTTACCAACACGAGCCCAGACCTTCAGCTTGTCGAACTTGAGCTCCGACAGGCACATGCAGTCGTCAAATTTAGATAGTATGACCGCGTTCTTGTTTATGTGCCATGGGGATCCGTCCCATACACAATCTCTATCTCGTTTCGTCGTGAACTCCGCAACAAACTTGTTTTCTCCCACTATACGGAAGACTAGACCCTTAGGGTTACCCCATGCAGGTCGGAGGGCGTTCGAGATGGTGTTGATGTGGAGAATATTGCGATGTAAGATCTTCCCTACCACCATCCACTTCTCTGGCGCCCCCTCAACGCGATCATCTAGCACCAGGGGCGTCGCTTCTTCTTCCGTGATGTCAAGCTTCCCGAGTTGCTCCTCCAGGCGCGCCCTAGCAGTCCTCGGCGACAGCGTCTCCGCCGCCGCCCCGCTGCCGCTTCCGGAAGGTGTCGCCATCCTCCGGTGGAACTCCGGTGCGCCCCGCTGATCAGATCTGCAGGCGCTGTCAGGTCCGCCGAACCCTAGTCGCCAGAGACTTAGGGTTTCCGGGAAAGTTCTTCAGATTTTTGGCGATGCTCGTCATTGGAATATACAACTTGGCGATGCTCGTCATTGGAATATACAACTTGGTGATGATGCATCCAACTTGCTTGCTCATTAAGACCTCAAGCATTTGGCGACGCTCGTCATTGGAATATACAAGCCAAGTTCTTTAATGTAATTTCCCCATTAGTATAAATACATGATGCTCATGAAACTGTCCAATCTACAATGCATGAAATGGTGCTACTTTGAAGCACAAATGTACTAAAAAGGATGATGGCGTTGCTCCTTCTCCCATCCTCACTTTTTCTTTCTCTTTTTCTGTGGCACCTCCATGGTGCATCTTTTATTTGGTCTCTCTCTTCTTCTTCTTTTTTGTAGAAGCAGCACTTTACAATGATGAGCGAAACACTTTATAATGACACACTTCAAGTGATGTAAAATTTAAATGGTGCAAGATCTATTTGGAACTGTATATGAATGTCTTGGGTTTTCCATAATAAGTGAAATTTTCAGCTTGAAAGGTTGCTTCAGGAGCTTTGCCTACTTCACAATGCAAAGTATACCGGCACATGTCCAAACGAGGAGTGTGTCCTCTATGTGGCATGGAGGAGGAAGGGACCTTCCATGCCTCGATCACATGCAATCATGATAGAAGTGCTTGGGGTGAACATGCAATTTGGATGGCTATTACCAAGTGATGATCAATTGTTGAATACCGGGAAGGAATGGCTCCTGCATATCCTCATGGGGTGTTCTGATGATGTTCGCGACATGGTTCTTATGCACGTCTGCCGTAGTTGGTAAGTATGTACATACCAAACTCATGACAAGGAAGTACCTCCCATTGATACAACCGTGGAATTCCCTCACAATTACTACATGCCTTTTTTTTGCGAATGTACATGCCTGTTAAGTTGGCGCGTCACTTTTCTTCGAAGGAATTATTACAGGTATAAAATGCCAGCACATAGCGAGATAGTGGCTCCTGAGGAGAAGACCTGTGCGCTTGAACCGCCGTGGTCGCCCTGTCGGCCGGATATGCCGCTCTCTCTGCCGATGGCTCCTTCATGGAGTCAGATGGTTCGTAGGCTGCAAGTATGGTTCTCAGAGATGATGCTGGGAGTGTCATTTGTGCCGCTTATCGCTTTATCTTCCGTTGCAATGATTCTTTGGAGGCAGAAGTTCCTGCTCTCATGCAAGGGATGGCCGAAACTCTCAATCGTTGTCCAGTCGGATTTCTCTGAAGCGCTATCTATATTATCAAGTGATGGACTAAATCGCTCGGCATACGGACACCTCACATTGGAGATTAAAGACTTGATATGAGGAAGGGAGTTTATTCCATAGAAAATTCACCAGTCAAAATAGAGTTAAACATCGATTGACCAACTATAGCCGCATCGACAGTAGTACTGATAAAGTGGTTACACTCAGCACCCCCCCCCCCCCCCCCCCCGCGGTTGTGTGGCGTCTCGACTGTAACACAGTGATCTTATGAAATAAAAATCTCCTTTACCCTGAAGAAAAAAACCGGTGAACAAAAAGGCAGCCAGCAATTATGAAATAAAAATCTCCTTTACCCTGAAGAAAAAAACCGGTGAACAAAAAGGCAGCCAGCAATGCACTACCAGTATGCAGGTGCAACCAAAGTCCTACTTGACAACATTAAAGTATTTTATCCATCCAGCGAGGAAAACACATCTCAGTTGTTTGCTGCTGTCACGGAGAATCCTTTGCAGTATCACAGTCCGGCAATCTCCATTTTCTTTTCTTATGCCTCTCTCGTCTGTGGGTGGTCGTCCGTACCTGCCGATCAAACCTGTAGATAGAGCAGAAAAATATTAGTAGAAGCGAGGAATGATAATCGGAGCACCAAAAAGGTTCACATCAGGTGGGCAAGCTGTCCGTTCGAGTATTCTTCCCGCAACAGAAAGAGTAATAAAACTGCTACTCCGTACGAGCGCAGATCGGCCAATTACAGAAGCCTTCTGCGCGCCCCGTATCGCGCACACAACACAGCAGCGGCACCAACGTGCCCCCCGCATCTCCACTTCGCTCCCGGCCACGCGGGCCACCCAAACTCCAAACCCCACACGTCAGTGACAGCAGCCGCAGATCGCACCCGCCCTCCCTACCCGCCGCCCGAGCCAGCAACCGCCTCCCCCTCGCCGTGCCGGGGACTCCCCGCCGTGAGGTTTATACCAAGTTTGCGAGTCAACTCGCGCCACCGCCACCGCCACCACGCGCGCGGAGACCTCTCCTCCCCAGGGCGGTGCCGACGTGGGGTGGTCTGGTCTCCGCACGGTTCCACTCCGGCGAGGCGGGCCGATTTGGCGGGTCAAGGGATGGGAGATCTGGCGGCGGGCGGGAGATGGTGAGCGCCAGCACTAGCCGGAGCGGCTCGGGTCGCGCCGCTCAGAGGGGCGGCGGCGGCGCCCTGCCCGGGAGCCCGAGGGTGTCCGCGGCGGCGGCGGCGCAGCGCAGGTGGTGGGGGGCCTCGGGCCCGTCGCTGGAGCGAGTCGCCCTCGCCTTCTCCGTCGCCTCCGTGGCGCTCGCGCTCTCCTGCGCGCTCTACCTCTACGTCCTCCGCTACCTGGGGCGGAGCCAGGCCGTGGCCGGGTTCGTCGGGGAGGACCTCGGGGCGTGCGACGTGTTCGACGGCAACTGGGTCCCCGACGCTACCTACCCGCTCTACAACAGCTCTGAGTGCCCCTTCGCGGAGAAGGGGTTCAACTGCCTGGCCAATGGCAGGGAGGACACCGGCTACCTCAAATGGCGGTGGAGGCCGCGCCGCTGCGACGTGCCGAGGTTCACCGCCAGCGCCGCGCTTGAGCGGCTCAGGGGGAAGCGTGTCGTCTTCGTCGGGGATTCCATGAGCCGCACACAGTGGGAGTCCTTCATCTGCATGCTCATGCCCGGGGTGGAGGATCCCAAGACCGTCTACGAGGTGAACGGGAACGAGATCAGCAAGACCATACGGTTCCTGGGTGTGAAGTTTGCGTCCTTCGACCTCACCGTGGAGTTCTTCCGGTCCGTGTTCCTTGTCGAGCAGCGCCCTGCGCCCAGGCATGCGCCCAAGAGGGTCAAATCGACTCTGAGGCTGGACAAGATGGATAATATCAGTCGGAAATGGGTGAACGCCGATGTTCTGATTTTCAACACCGGCCACTGGTGGACTCCCACCAAATTGTTTAATACGTAAGATTTCTTGCTCTGTTTTGCTATGCTCGTTTAGTTCTAATTCTAACCATGATAAATGTGTGTTTTCAGTACTGTAAGTATCTTGTTCATCTTCTCATATTTCATTAAAATCGTATTTAATGCGTGTGTATATGTAATTAGTTGAATTGGGCACAAAAACCAGTATGAATAGGTAATACAAACTCCATTTCAATGATGTTTCCTACTTTAAGTATTTGTATCCCAAGGATCCATTTGCCATCACTGTGGATTATGAATTTGGTTAAGTTTGTTTTAGGTAACTGGGTGTTTGGCTACCTGTTTTTTTCCCTATCAAGTTGCAAACAAATATGTATCTGCATTCCTGAACATATGAGATGAAATTTGAGAGGAAAAACATTTAATTCACTTTTACTTAGCAGATTAATATGATTTTGTACAACTTCTTTCTGATATCAACTTAAAAAAATAAGTACAGCGAGAAACACAACAACTGCAAGCTTGAGCCTAACTCAGCTCTTGCTTCTATGCACCTCAAATCAAATGTATACATGGAAATGAGAGGAAAATGACAATGTCACGGTTATACTCATATCCTGTTCTAACAGTAAGACACCAATTATTTTCATATTCTAGCAATGCCATGGTTCTAAAATCATGGAAACGAGAGGAAAATAGCAATACCATGGTTACTCATATTCTATTCTAACAGCAAGATGCCGCTTAGGTGCGAATATGAACAGCAAATTTGGTACTGGGATGGGATGAGTTGTGCTAATAAGTCAGAGGGAACATAATGTGTTAATGGAAGAACCAATCAAGAGATAGTAAGACAGGGAAAAATTTACGATTAGACATCCCTTCATGCATATCACATTACCCTCCCCAGTTGATCTACCTCATAAAGGTCCTCTTACAAACCTTAGCGCTAGTTCCACTAGCCGTGATCCACCCCCTCACCCTTCTTCAGTTTCCCAACATTTTTACCTTATTATTGTCCTTCACTAAGCTTCTTTTATGCCAACCTGAGCATAAAGCTGCAAAACAGTGTCGTGCCCCTAGCCTATCTTCCTGCTCATCACAGGCATGGGCGTGACATTGGTTAAGCAGGGGCTAATGGTAATGGCATTGCTAATTGACAATATGAACAGGTGATGACTTAGCAGATGCTGTTTGCTGGATGTTATGTGTCTTCCATTCAGCATGCTTTTCTTTTTCAAGTTAGTGGTTAGCTAGTCTCTGGTGATTGTGGGTACATTACATAGTTTTTGTGATATTTGGCCAAAAACTAGCACACAATTACCCAAGTTAGTATTTCCTTGTTCTTACATCAACTCATTGACTACTAGCACAACCTTTTTTTCCCTCTCTTAATCATATTCATCATTATTTACATATGTGAATTAAATCAAACTTAAGAGTATCCTAGTTTGTTCGACGTCCGAGTTTGATCTGACTTGTTCTTCCCAACAGGGGTTGCTATTTTCAGGCTGGACGTGCTCTCAAACTAGGTACAACCATTGATGCTGCTTTCAGGATGGCACTGCAGACTTGGGCTTCTTGGGTGGAAAAAAGAGTTGATCTAAACCGAACACATGTGTTCTTCCGCACATATGAGCCATCTCATTGGAGGTGTGTTTTATTATAGACATACAGAGAGAGTTCTTCTCTTGCGTACAGCCTTTACTTTCTGTTTCGTCAGTATAATTTGAAGTTATATTTAGATTTAGTATACTGTGCAGGCAGTTTAATCATAAGAAACTTTGTGAAAAATGTTTTGATTTATTTTTGTAATTGTTAGAAAAGGATACAAATCATTTATGATTGTCTGATATATGATAGTGAACAGAAATATCTTTACATTATATATAGAATTTAGGTGTTGACGATCTTTATCTGCGTCCAAACACCACAAGGTCCAAAATATCTAAGTAAGACACCTGTCTAAACTAAAATCCTATTAGTTGATATTACCTAACTTGAATAGTAGGGAGGTAGATAATTGCACCGGTTTAATTAGTATGGTATCAAATACTTATGTGGCTGATATCTCTGTCAATTTAACCAAAAAATGCATTCCATATGTCATCTGTCCAATTTTGAATTTACACTCTGTTATACATTGTCGATACAGACGTGGCTCTTTGAACTCCACCGAGGCATATATAGCAACTTGATTTCACCGAATCCCAACTCTGTGTATAAGGAATAGCCTTTTCTTCTTTTATTTAATGTTTGAGGGAACATGTAAGATTAGCAACGGATATTAGGCTACAGATGTCCCTGACTCAAAATTATTTCATACACTTCATTATATCAATTGAAGAAACTCGTTGTTATGATAGTATGTTTTATTCTGGAGCAAGAGGGGACATCACGTGTCTGCACAGTTTCACTGAGAATCTTGTGTTTGAATATTCCTTAAGGTTCCAGGATCAAATTGTGATTCTATTGCATTGGGTCCACCATCTGGTTACACCACTTCAAGTAGTTGAATACTGTTTGCAGAATACTATCTTCATTTCTCCTGTTCTCATAATTCTTTCCTTGCTATGCTGTATCTTTTCTCTAAGAACTAACAAAAACTTGTCCCATGTTACAGTGACTTGAACCAAACGATATGTGAAGTTACAGAAAAGCCTTCACCTGAGGCAAAAGGAAATGACAAGAGTGAGCTTGGGGATATACTTGGTGATGTTGTGGCGAGCATGAATGTTCCAATTACTGTTCTAAATGTAACTTTGATGGGTGCCTTCAGAACAGATGCTCATGTTGGCGCTTGGAGTTATCCTCCCACTATACTTGATTGCAGTCACTGGTGTCTCCCTGGAGTTCCAGATGCTTGGAATGAACTAGTATTTTCATACCTTTTTACAAATGGTGAGTTTGCATTTATGCCAATGTGTATCTTCATTTCTTTGACTACTAGAAGCAAAATGGTGTATATTGCTAGAGAGAGAAAAATCCATATCACAGGTTGCTCTCTCATAATGACAGTGTTCAGTTTATCCCTTTTCCATCCACTGCATCTGCAGTGATATAAAATTTCCGAGACTTCATATACAACGAATAAACATTTGTCAATTATACACAACCACAATGGGTCACATGACCAAAGAATTCACACTCATACTCAAAGCAGATGGTGTAGAATATTATAGTTAACCCCATGATAACCTAGTGAAGGAAGTCAGATGACCAAGTGACTCTTATCCACTGTACCTTTGGTAGTGCTTCAGAAAATGTCAAATGACCAAGTGACTCTTATCGACTGTATCTTTGGTAGTGCTTCAGAAAATTTTACTCCAAGAGTATAAAGCTTGATCATTAAATTGTACCGATGCAGTTGAACATGTTCATTGTTATTGGATGATGAGTTGACCTTTCTTCATGTCTGAAATCTACAGGTTGGCGAAAGATGGCAGGGTGACTGACTCTTTTTTCGTCTTTTGCCCCGTACGTACATTCCCATCTTCGGTTTTGTCAGCTATAGAAGAGCAACACATGCCCTGGAAATAGCTCAGTATGATAGTTGGTTTAACTGGACCTCTGCATTCTTTTCTCTCTTGTACAAGGTGATGCATTCATTCCGAGGTGTAGATTTTGTATCGGTCCTTCAGACTGTCGATGAAAAGAAAGCATCACATTTTGTGCATGCTTCTTTCGATTCAATTTATACGTTGTGAAAACATGTGCTTCAGTCTGTATGTACTAACAGCTCACATCACACGTTGTATAAATATATATATATATGTTCTTTGTCATGACGAGCGCAAAAAGTTTGTACCTACGTATGTTTTTTTTCCCACTGACCTGTACATAGTTAAATTCTGGACACGGTATAACGATCAGTTGGTGCCCAGGGATATGATTTGCTCCAAACTACCAAGTTAAATTTCTGGGTATGGAATTCAGTTGATGCGCAGGAATATGTCAAACATGTTGATATATTTTTGTATGGACTTGGGCAAACTTAAAGAAGTTTGAGTTAGAACAAAATTAGAACTTCAATAATTTGGAACGGGAGAGAGTACCACTGCCATTAGCTTTCCTTGTCGTGAAAAAACATTCCGTGTTCTTAGTAAGAGAATTTACATACACAGATAACTTATTAGCTAAACCAACCCAAAAGAATTGTTGGCCACCACCAAGGCTGCCAGATGAGAGCTGCAGCCAGGAGGACGGCAACAGAGGAGGGTTTGTATTTGTGTGGGGAAGGCCCTAAGCATAGCTACCTATACAAGCTGCTGCTATGCAGGTACGGTGCTATACATATGATGAAGCTTTTCTTCTGTATAAATATCTCGGGCTATCTACACAGCTCACGAACTTGACAAGCTCATCGTCGCAGGCGTCGCCGGCGCGGGGATGCTCTTCGTCTGGTTCTTCGCCTCGCCCCAGTGCCACAGCATGCTCTCCCAGAAGCAAAACTTCTCGAAGCAGGTCTTGAGCCTCGGATCGGTGATGTTCCGCCGCCAATGCCCATCCTCCAGGTTCGCCTTCTCCGCCTGCCTCCGGTCCCACTCCAGCCCAGCCTTCTGCCTTGTCCTCAGAAGGCAGTAGGACTGGAGCTTCCGGGGCATCTTGTCGTGCGTCTTCCACCACCGGCTGTGCGCGACGTCGCTTGCGAACTCGCGCATCATGAAGTTGTTCCAGTTGCAGTCGTAGTCCCTGAAGCACAGCCATGGCTTCAGGCCCAGGTAGTGAAGCACGTAGAGGTTCGGCGGGTCGGCGCCAAACAGCTGGGTCTTCTTCGCCTTGGCCTCCTCGCTGTCGCCCTCCCAGAAGTGCTTCAGGAAGTTCATGTGCTTCGGGATGCGGTGCCACCATGTGAATATCTCATTCAGGTACCCCTGGTCACCGCCGTTGTACGACGTGATCTCATTGATGTGCTCCATCAGCAGCTGGAACGTGCAGTTTGAGGGCTCGATGACCATGACGCCGGAGTTGAAGAGGGTCGCGTTGTTGCCGGTCGCGGTGATCTCTGGCATTGCAAACAGGAAGTCCACATTCCTCAGGATGAGGAGGTCAGCATCTATGAATATGATCTTGTCGTAGTCCGTCAGCTGCCATAACCTGAACTTGCTGTAGTTCCATTCATTGTAGGCATCACGCTCGGCTTTTGGGTTCCTGATCCTTTCAATTATTCTGACCTTCCAGCCTGCAGCTTCCAAGCCTCTCCGGTGGTGGTCACTTATGGTGTTATCAACAAGGATAACCAAGTCCCTAGTTGATCCTGCTTGCCGGATGCTCTGAGCTGCTGTGATAGCACCACATACATATTCACTTGCTGAATGCAGTATAGTCGCATATGCTTCTCTTCTTCGGTCTACCGAGAAAAGTCTTGCTGCACCAGTAAGAATAGATGTTATCTACTGAATTCTAATCTTATGCTGAAAACATGTAAAATCTAACAGGGCCCATTCTACTGAATTTTAATCTTAATATAACAAGGACCACTCTATATGCATTCCTAGAGAATAGACCTTAGTAAAAGTATCCAAAAAAATTTAACGTGTTGAACTTCTCTGACAACATTAGATGCTATTTCTGCTGAAATTAGTTCTACTGGGTATCATCTTTCTAGAGCATTACTATACTAGGTCACTTGATATGCATATCTTAATTGGTTTTAAAGAAGAACAGGTGCACGGAAATGAGAAACGTAGACTAAACATTGACTAAAAAGCAACAAACCTTTTGCTTTAAGTGGAATAGCAAGCTCGCATGATCCAACAGGAAGCCTAAGCTTCTCCCTTACTGCTTTCAAATCAGGCCTATACAACCAAGCATTGCCTTCATGCTTCACAAGGTTCTTGCAGGGGAAGAGGTTGGGGATGGGGAAGCAGTCCGTCACAAAGAGCACATGGACCTTCCGGTTGCCTCTTGAAGAGGTCACGGCCAGTTTTGCCGCAGAGAGCTGCAAATGAAGCCTTGCAACATCTCTTGACCAACCAGCCACCCTTGTACAGGGAAGTTTCACAGCAATAACATCAAACCACGCGCCTCTTCGGACATTAGGCTCTGGAAATGATGGACAGGAAGGTATCTCAGATTCTTCCTCCTCATCTATCCATTCAGGATATAGTTTAGGCCAAGTAATGCTGTCCTTGGCATGCTCAAGTCTTATAATCGAAACATGGCTTTCGGGGAGTATGCGCGACCAAGAGCCATACTCGGTGCTGTTAAAATTCAGGAGTCCAATTTTGAGCTCTTGGTTACCAGCACTAAGATCTTCTATAGCTGTATATACATCGGCCCACTGAACATCAGCGGATGATACATATCGTGGATCAGCACTTGTTTTGTCCCATATCCAGTCAACATCAACATACCTGCAAAGCATACATGAACTTGCGTGAGATAATAGTTATAGTTTACATCAGTGGCGGGCAAAAGAATTGAATTTTTCCTTATCTAAACCCTGCATAGTAAAATTTCTTCATTGTTTTGCCTAGGGGGGGCACGCCCCCCTCAGACTTGTGCTAAGCTCCGCCACTGGAATACATCATCGTATGTCATCTTTTAACGTGTCGCAAATAGTTTGCTGAGATTTGTTTGAATGATTTATACTCACCGAGAACTTGATTGTAGCTGGCGCTCGTACAGCGTCGGAGTCAGGAGGGTAAGAAATGTCGCAGAAACAATAGCTATAAGCAAGTAGCGCAAGGATTTGAACTTGCAACCGCAGTTCTTCTCAAGGACAAGAACTTCATAGTTCTCGACATCTTTGAAACTTTTGCTTTTGGTGGTCCTTCTCTTAGTTGTGTCATCACTGCATAAGGTAGTAATAAGATCAGTGAGTAACTGCTATCACAAAAAAATTCTGACACGAAAGAACTATGCTTGTCCAAAATAGGAAAAAGCACAGAAGAAAAATATTCTTAGGTTGGAGTACCATTGAAAATAATTGATTAGTTCTTGTTTGACATGACAGGTTATGATGTTCCTAAGTATATGTCATTTTCTTGCTTTTCACTTTTATTTTCAATCATAATCTTTTGACGAAAAGATTTTCATCATAATCTTGGGCCGGTTAACTAGGATTTGTAGGGCACAGGTGGCGAGCTCTCGAAGGGAAAGCAGTTATGCTTTAACTAAAAAGGCAAGAAGCACAAACGCAAGCTGCATCAGCGTCGCAAATCTCTCATAGATGTCTGTAGAAACAACCGCAAGGATACAACAGGTACACCAGGAGAAAACAACATTTTCTGGCTCCTGCTTTCTTCTTAATAATCAGTAGAGGAGGCGATCCTTTTATATACAGGTAGTGCTACCACATCATCCTTTAAGCTTTGCTAGAAATCAAAATAAGTGGAATGCTGATAGGCCTGGCCCCCCTTTATGGGCCAAAAAATACACATAACTGTCCCCATTGGAGCGTCCAAAAGTGTGCCCTTTTTAAAGGGATGAAAATGCAGTATATCCGATCGCTGGATGCGAAAGGGAGCCGCACCAAAAAATGTTTGCCAATCCGCAGAGAGGCCCAAAGAAACTAGTGTCACCAGCACCAAGGAAAACTCCAAAGTTTTGTGTGTGCCGACTCGTATTTTGCGGTTCTCCAGCCCTATCTTTCAGGGATTGAAAGCGTCGCCATAGTTTATTGCCGATCACATGGGTGGCTTTGTACCTAACAGCTGACAAATCTTTGATCGGATCAAATTCAGGGAAGCATGGTTGGCTGCTTGGTACGCAGTTGCGAAGCACAACTTGGAACCTTCATTCATGAGCCTTGCACACTAGTGTTCGTTTAAAAATGAAGTTCAGAGTTCAGACCGACAGGAGATGAGCCAAAGGATGCTGAAATCAGCGGCCGGCAACGGCATCCCCCTTACACGCCGGCGGCAGTGCCAGGAGCTAAAAGGAAGCTGATGCGTCCATGGATGAATTCATGGAGCAGCCTCCAAGTCCACGGGGGTCAACGCGGCAGGGGCTCAGGGAGGGGAAGAGCACCGCCAATGCGAGAAACATCGGGCAACTAACTCTTAATGCGAGATTACGAGGCGCGCAGCTACCAACCACTACACCACCGCCGGCCGGCAGCAATAAAAGGGGAAGCAACACGTCGCGGTCGGGTCCGCTGGGGTCGATCTAATGCAGCATGCGGTGGCGCCGTCGGCGGGCAGTCGAAGCGCGAGAGCAGCGCGGCCATGGAACGAGAAAAGGGAAAGAGCTCTGGATTAATTGATTAAAACGGGGCGGGCGGGGTCGCAGGGAATCTTACGCGGCCGCGGCCGGTCGGTGGCGCTGCTCCATTGGGCCTGGGCTGGGCCCCGCTCGGTCCTTGCTCTTCTCCCGCCTCTCCTCCGCTCGGAGCGAGGAGCGAAGAGGATCACGCCGCCGCCGCCGCCGCCGCCGGTGCGCTCCTTCTCATCTGCAATCACAGCAACAGAACAGGGGTCAATGTCATGTCAGACGCGCGGGCCACCGGCATGAAACAAGACCCAAAGGCGCGCAACAAAATGGAGGGGAAGAGAGAGAGAGAGTAGTAATGGCATGGCATCGATCAACACACACACACCATGGACGGACAGGGAGGAGAGGGAGGGAACCGAGAGGGCCGAGTGTTAACGAGGGCTGTGGAAGCAAAAAAAAAACTTTAAAATAAAATAGAAGGCAGAGCAGAGTAGCAGAGGGTTGGGGTTGGAGACCCGATGCATGGAAACATGGCTGTGACACGACCCGGCCTAGAAAATCAGGGAAACAATAAAGAAAACGATCCGCTGTTTTCTTCTTCTTTTCTGTTCTGCTCGGGAAGAGGAGAAACAACAATCAGACTGCCGCTGATCAGCACGAAAAACGTAATCGCCACTGACAAAAAAAAAGGAAAAAAAAGAAAGAAAGAGAGCAACGACGGACGAATCGAATCAAGCAAATGCTGGGCGCCACCAACGGCGCGAACAACTCTCGAAAACGAGAAGAGCAAACAAATGACCGCCATGGCCAGCACCAACGAAGCTACCACAGCGGAAGGCACCTCCCTCCAGAACCGAACGATAAGAGCCAAGAAGAACGCGGAGGGGTCGCCATGGATGACCCCAAGAGCAACTCCGCCAGAGCCTAGAATCCAGAACCAAATGAAAGGAGCCAAGAAGAAGAGCAAGAGAGGAGTCGCCATGGACGAGCAGTGGTACTGTACCCGCGACGCAGGTGAGCCGGCGAAGGGCAGGTGGGCGGCGAGAAACGGGCTGCTCCCCTCTCCTCTTCTCTCTCCACACGCACTCACGCAAAAGAAGAGCTCGAGTCGAGTGGTGGTGAATCGGAGCTCTCAGGAGGAGGGGAGAAGGACGAGGCAAAGCTCCTTTATATACACCATGGAATCGCGACTCCGTAATGTAGTAATACCACGTAGGCCGGGCAGCGGGGAAGAGCGCGGTGACGCGGATGCACTGCACAGTGGCGACGCGCAACCATGGCGACTGATCACTTGTTTCCTCTCTTATTCCCGGTTAATTGGTGGACGGACGTACCACGGCCGGCGGGTCAAGCCCCCAAATCTTCCAGGGGTACTGTGCGCGAGGGGAGGGGAGAGGGTGGCTAATCGGTCGGCGAGCGCACGTTTCAACTTGCCGCCGAGATCTTAGCGGGAGAGGGGGGAAAAGGTGCCACTGCTCGTAACCTTTTGTTTAAAAGCCGCGGGAAAATAGTAACCATCGCCATGTATCTAAAACAGAGAGGAGCTTCGATTGATTGATTGATGGGATTTGGTACCAAGAAACCGATGACCCAAAATTTGACAATGCGTGCGGCCGTTGGCCCCGCTGGACTTCCTGCCGAATCAGGTATTGCTTCTCAGATCTTTGGTGAAGTTTGTTAACGAAGAATGCCATCTGCATCGCATCAAACAGCGGCCCCGAGTTATTACTATACGTTCGAAATTAATTTTCAGCTTGGCGTTCGCAACATCAGAGAGACAGGGATATATCTGGCGGACTTGAATAAGCATCGAGATTCCCGCGGGACCCACGCATTTTTCCGGAAATTGACAAGCGATCCGACGGACGCTGCGGCACGCCTCGGCTGTCAGACGCGAGATCACGGCATGCCGGAAATGCGAAATCACAGAGCGGTGGAGGCGGAAAGGGAGGCCGACAGGCCAACTCCACCGCGCGCGAGCCTAAATGGACGTTCATTTTATTCGGATTCTGTCCGTTTGGGTAGAGATTTGGGGTCGTGTCCGGGCGTGTCCTGGGATGCGGTGGCCGTGCGCCAGCGCGCGGCTGCATCCGTTTGCCCTATCAGGGCCAAAAATGTCCATATTCTCATCAAAACTAGTTTGCACGTCCAAATATTTGTCTGAAAATTAAAATAGTTTTACAACCAAATTAAAATTGTCCTTAATAAATAGTTTTACAACCAAATTGAAATTGTCTTGACTGAACATAAAATGAACCAATACATCTATTGGTTGCCAATGTGATCCCACACGTGCTCAACCAAATTATTTTGAAGATTCAAATGACTGTGCCAATCACGCATCTCACGGTGGAATTGCACAAATTGTTCAAATGTGGCCGGGTCTTGGTGCAGGGGCTCAATATTTTCCCCTTGATAATCAAATCCTTGGTCGAAGATACTCTCATCACGCTCGTCCTCGACGATCATGTTGTGCATGATCACACAAGCAGTCATCGCCTCCAAAGCTTCCTTTCATCCCATGACAGTGCAGGGTTTCGAACGATACCCCACCGGGATTGAAACACACCGAAAGCACGTTCTACATCCTTTCTAGCACTCTCTTGCATTTGGGCAAATCTCTTTCTCTTCTCACCTTGGGGTTTCGAGATTGTCTTTACAAAAGTTGACCACTGAGGATATATACCATCAGCTAGATAGTATCCCTTGTTGTACTGGTGGCCGTTGATCTCAAAGTTGACAGGTGGGGAGTGGCCTTCTGCAAGCCTTGCGAAGACTGGAGAACGCTGCAGCACGTTGATATCATTGTGAGAACCTACCATGTCGAAGAAAGAACGCCATATCCAAAGATCCTGCGAAGCCACCGCTTCTAATATGACAGTGCACGCGTTGACATGCCCCTTGTACTGGCCCTGCCAAGCAAATGGACAGTTCTTCCACTCCCAGTGCATACAATCTATGCTGCCTAGCATGCCTGGAAAACCTCTAGCTGCGTTGGTCGCCAACAGTCTCTCTGTATTAGCGGCAGTTGGCTGCCTCAAGCACTCTGGGCCAAACACCTCGATCACAGCCTGGCAAAACTTGTACATTGACATCAGACATGTCGTCTCACTCATACGCACATACTCATCCACCAGATCGCCTGGAATTCCATATGCAAGCATGCGGATGGCCGCGGCGCATTTCTGGTAAGAGGAGAATCCAAGCTTGCCAAGGGCATCTGTCTTGCACTCGAAGTATAGGTCATGAGCAATCACTCCCTCTCGGATACGATTGAACACATGCCTTGCCATACGAAAACGGCGATGAAATTTATCCGGCTTGAAGAGCGGGGTGTTGGCAAAGTAATCAGCATAGAGCAGGGCGTGGCCTCTCTCCCTGTTGCGGTTCAGGTTGGGAGCACGGCCAGGGAGTGACCCCCTGTACCGACGAAGCTGCCGTTGAATATGGTCGTGAACGACCAGTGCATCCATCACAAGATCTTCATCATCCGACGACGAATCGTCCGATGAACAAAGGAAATGATGGAAGAAAAACTCGTCTCCACTGTCCATACCTTTGTTGGCAAAATGTCGAACACCTTTGCGGTCGTGGTGGCGAAGAGGCCGCGATGATCACCTCGACGCAATAGGGGTGGTTGCCGGCCGGCTACTGGCCGCTCTGGAGCTCTTGTCGGAATCTGCCTCGGTCGCCGTGGTACGTCGCTGGCAGTCGTGTCCCCTCTGCCAGCGGCAAAGACAGCGACGGCCAAACCTCCTCCGATCGATGGCCAAAACTACGGCGAAAGCGCGGGCGTGGTGGCGGCCATGTCGAGACGTGGTTTGGTATGGACGGCCGGGGGCTGCGCGGTGAGGAGGCGGCCGGAGAATAGCGGCAGCGCCGGCGGCGGGGCGGGGCGGGGAGAGAGGGTGAAGCGTTGGGAGCGGAGGGACTGATAGTGTCCCCGACAGGCGGGCCACGGGGGGAGAGGGGCAAGGGCGTGCGTCGAGGCCGTCTGCGCGCGTCCGTTTCACCCCAAACCGAGCGCAAGTTTAGGTCAGGGATGGGCCAAAAATGACGGAATCCGGACATTTATCCGTTTGAGGCCGCGCGTCGGACCGTGCTATTCGTCCGTTTTACTCCAAACGGACGTAATCGGACAAGATAGGGTTGGTGGAGTTGGCATCAGGTGCGCCACTGCGAGTTGATGAGGGCCCCTTCGCTGGCCCGCCATCACACATCGCTGGCTGCCCTGCGACGCCGTGGGCCTCTTTGCCCAAGCTTGTCGCCGTTGGGTAAATTTTCTGCTTCTCTCTCCTCCTCTGCGTCAGATGGTGTCAGAAAAACTGACGTGGCGTCGCTGTTCTTTTCTTCTTTTTACCGCCCGTGCCCGTCCTTGAGCTGGGCTTGGCTTGGCTTTACTTTGGGGAGCAGTCTTAAAAAGAGAGACATTATTATTGTTATTGAAACGCAGGTGATCCGGGTTTAGATCGTTTCTTGGACCCGTTTGAAACATAGGAAAAGTGTATAGAAAAACTCCCACCGTTTCTTTTTATTAATCCGCGTATAAAATCTGTGTCAAATCAAACTTTACATAGTTTGATCAAGTTTATATTGAACAATATCAATACAATGCTAAATATATATAATATGAAACTGCATTCCACGACGAATCTAATGATATTGATGCTGTTTGCAACTATTTATATTAAATAAAATCTTTGCTGCTATTTGCAACAATGGAATCACCATCACTATCTTGTATAGGTATTCGGGGAACCCTATATACCTTATCTCTGTGCCTACAATTTATGTGCTTACCCTCCATGACATTCAAACGACATTTTTAAAGTTTTCTCGTGGTTTCGTTCCTGTAGGAATCTACGGTACATCCATACACGACAACTCAATTCCTATGTTTTTCCAAGTCATGCATTTTGATTTCCTGCGTTTCAAGCATGCCTTGCTTTTTTGAAGGAGTTATCTTTTCACTGCTAGGTAGCATATACTTTGGCATACAATACAAAAAGATTCTAACAGAAGATGTCTTGACATGCTTGGTATGCAAGCAACGTTGCAAGAGCCATCTAATGTGAAGCTGCGCCCATGAGATCAGACCGCCATGGGGCAAAATTGACCCATCCACATTGATGTTTATATGGGGTTATTAATGTTAATTTTAGCTCTCAAACCAGATAAAACGTCTCTGATTTAGAATTTACCATCCTTCGCCTCTCACTGCAAATCGTATATCTTAATAACTTCCAAAAAATCATGGAAAAAATTCAAATATTTGATAAACTTTCGGAAAATCTGGAAAAGCTTCAAAAAGAACTAGCCATTGGAATGATGTCATTTATTTCAGCCACTTCAGCTTATAAACTATCACCCGTGTCCTCTAGGGGTGGATCTTTGCTGATATTTTCCGAATTGAAGATACACATTCTACAAAAATGAAGACAATCTTCTAGAACACACGCCACACTGACATATAGAAAAAGAACTTCCAGTTGTATGAAAGGCATCACGAGAAATCTGGATTTCAAACTGACATCTTTTCTTGGATCATAACCGTATGCAAGTGCACTCGAAGAGAACCAAGCATTGGTTGTCAAGACAATGTGTGTGTATAAGGACTTGGATGCCACACCAAAGCAAAAGCTCATATCAAGCGAAAATTTACGCAAGACATGTCGATCTCGAGAAGCACTATTGTTTATGCCAGTTTTAGATTCGATGTAGATTAATTTGCCCACCACAAATCCTCTAAAAGAATCATGTACTTTTCTCTAAATCGAGCCCTATAAGTAGTCCTTTATTTTGCGAATGAGCCCTATAAGTAGTCCTTTATTGTGCGAATGAGCCCTATAAGTAGTCCTTGAGACGAAAAAGATTAGAGGGCAAGACATGAGGCGCTTTACGCATCTCGGGGGCCTTGAACTTGGGTACACCCGGTATACATCGTGCTTGATCTCGTCGAAGTTATTCAACGGGTTCTCTCATTGCGTACTCATCCCCTTATCATCGTCAACAATTGTTGAGCATATTTTGTTTCCACATTCTACCTTGCAAACTCATACCATCATTGGGTGATCATTGATAGCTAATGTGTTTAGTTTCTAAATCTAAGTTAAGATTTCTATTTCCAGGTGTGGTTGCAGCCACAAGTCATTGCTGCTCATCTCCACACATTTTTTGTGTACTCTCCTCAAATGTGGTGAATTTAAAGCCTTAACTTGCAATGAACCTTATCATGTCCACCTGATCTAGGCAGTCGACGATCCAACGGGCATGGTGCCGTGGACGGCAGCCCCATCAACCATCATCCACACCACCCGATTGACATGCCGAGCGCCCCATAGATACGAACCCATTGATTAGATTCCTGTACGTTTGAATGCAATCATCTGGAGTTTGTGGTACGTACGAGTAAATTGATTTGATGTTTGTGAAAGACGCTGGCTCGAAAGAGAGCAGGCAGTCCAATGTACTCGCCTATCGCCAGCGTACACAGCGCAGCAAGAGCAGCTCGCACTCGGAGATGGCATGTGCATGCGTACCCCTTTTTTCTACCCTGTAGTAAATTGTAAATGTACTCATTTGTGTCAGCCGGGCTCCACTCCAGCCAGGAAAGCCAGATATTCGCATGCCACAGTCATAATCTCTGTGTTCTGACTGCTGCGGCCGTCATTTCCTTGCTGGAATAGTGTACCCTAGTACTACTACCATGGAACTCTATTCGGATGCAACTTACAGTAGTTGTTTTTGACTGCGAGTGAGAAACCAGGTATATTGATGATACTGAATAATGATACCCTATCATGTACTCCCTCTGTAATTAAGAAATATAAGAGCGTTAGTGATTTAAGCGCTGTTATATTTGGAGGGAGCAGTAGACTGACTGTGCATGCATGGCACTTGTAAATCTGCGTTTCGTTTCCTTGCGGTCGAGACGAAACGGAGAGGCCTCGCGACATTGGCCTTTTCAGATGGACGGCTACGACACCCGATATTCTGGTCTAAGGATAGGCGTGCCAACTCCGAACAACCGAATCTGCACACCGTGGCATCGACAGAGATGCCCCAAAAACTTAGACGAAACTTCTCCGCGCTACAACGAACCAACTTAAATAGCACTCCATGCACCAGCCATGTCTCACGCCCATATAGATATATATGCACACATAAATATTCCCTGGAAGAATCAAGATGGTGCACGTCGCCGGACGCGGGAGGAGGAGGGTGGGCCGTTCCATCCCTGACATGAATGAACGCTAACTACTAAGCACGGCCGCGCACTGTTGGGAAATTGCTAATCTGATAGCGGAGTCGGGAATTCCATCCATCGACCGGTCCTTTCCCTCATAAAATCTGCCAATCTGCTGTCTATCTATGCGGGACTACAAGTAGGATACTACATCACATCCCAGAATCCAGTGCTTTTAAATTTCCTTCTTCTTCCTCCCTCCTCCTGAGTGGTCAGTGCATGCATTGTAGACCTACAGTCCCAAGCTAACAGATCACTGTCGTAGTTATCACGCGCTACTGGTGCGTGCGTACTGGTGGCGGTTGGAGGGTGAGGAAAGCATGGGGCTCAAGCATGCCGAGAGGGTTGCAACGCCTTGCCGTTTAGAAATTAGAAAAAGCTCAGCTCCAGCACACGAGCCTAGGAACTTTGGAAGATTGTTACTACATGTAATAGACTACGTGTCGGGCTGCTGACAACGAAGCCAGGCTCAAACTCTGAGCCGCACGTACAAAACATAGACATCACCGGAGATTTAAAAAATGCTCGCAACTCCGGTTCTTGTTTGGTACGTGCGGGCATGCTGGCGGCAGAAGCTACTGTGTGTGCGTGCATGCGTATCTTATCTTGGTGTGGCTGGCCGCGCCTCTTTAGCGGCCACGACCTGCTGCCTGGCCATGGATTTTCTTCTAGACGTCCGTCCGTCCGTCCGTCCATGCCCGTGTCCCACAGCTGTGCGCCTCTCCACTCCGCTGTGTCATCCGTGCATGCCTTTCTTTTTTCGGTGCGCCTCACTGCCCCCGCACGAGACGCCTACCATAAACCGGCGAAATATAATTGGTCTTGCAGGAGTCGCAAGCTAGCAGACCCTGGTACGGGCACCGTATTTACGCTGATGCCGGTGGGGGTTGATGGATGCAGCCGTTCCAAGCTCGACCGCGACGTCTTCAAATTTTCATTTTCATTTTTACGTTCACTTTGTCGGTCGTAATTTAACCTGGGACGTGTATATGGGTAGATGAGAGTTTCTTTATACGTACAAGGATGGTAGGAGAAACAGTGCTTCACAGTTCGAGAGGCTCACTCAATCCAGCCAAGAATTACGGGAGAAGGCCCTGTCACATCACCCACTGATCACTTGCAATGCGGAGTGGTGGTGCGTGACCCTGCCCTCACTCGCACACTAGCAACCGCTGCTACTACTACCAGCAAAGTAGCGATAGATTCCTCCGTCCGATCGGTCGATCGATCGAGTAGCCAAAGATCTGGTGATGCGGATGGATGAGGCGCCGGGGAGTCGTGGGCGCAGGGGCCATGTGGGATGGGCGCCACGAAGGCCTAAAGACAAAACGCGAGAGGTTTGCGGTGCTGTGCTACTTCGCCAGGTCTGCCTTTTGGTTTAGGCAGAATCGGCAACCGGAGCCCAGGTGAGTCACTGCTCAGACATGAGGTGGTGGCGCCCTCGTTCCTGGAAAGAACAAGATGGCCATGATTGATCCATGTTATTTCTCCTGTCTTAACTTGGCTCAGTTGCTCCTGCAGTTTCTTAACCAATTGTCTCTCGTGAAAAGATGGCGTTTTGGAGGCCGGTTTTTGAAAAAAGAAACAAAATTTAAATCTACAGGTATATGGGGATGGGATGTGTATGTGTGTAACATTTCAGGATGAAATACGTTGAAACGCGAGTTGTGCAAACAAAATAAATCATGGACTTTCAGGATGAAAAGCGCATGTGTTAAAAAGCCTCATGTTTGTTTTTTGTTGTGTAGCTCTCAAGACATTTCATCCTTTTTTTCTCTCGAATATGCACGAGTGTGCACATCATATTTTATAGAAGGAGGGGTAAAAGAATCCAAATTCCACAATTTGTGTTACATAGAAGCTGGGGCGTAGCTCCAACTCCCACATACAAGCTCCTAGTACAGACTACTCACGCCTCACCCATCTTAGAAGCTCCGCAGCAATCGTACTCCAATCTCCTTTAAGTAATTCCGCTTGATGCCAAGCATTTCCCTTAAGCACGATCCTCCTTATTGCGCCGTCCAACGAGGGTGAGCCTCCATAAAAAAACAATAGCTTTTCGATGTTTCCACAGTTCCCACAGTACCATGATCATCATGGCCCGTATGCTCTTAGGTTTTGCGTCGCACCAGCTGTTCAGAGAGTCATTCGCCTGTGGTGTCCATTGCGGCTTACCGATTACCATGCATATCGTCCTCCACACCGTCCTAGCGAACACACTGAAGAAAATATGCCCTAGAGGCAATAATAAAGTTGTTATTTATATTTTTTTATACCATGATAAATGTTTACTATTCATGCTAGAATTGTATTAACCGGAAACTTAGTACATGTGTGAATACATAGACAAACAGAGTGTCCCTAGTATGCCTCTACTTGACTAGCTCGTTAATCAAAGATGGTTAAGTTTCCTAGCCATAGACAAGTGTTGTCATTTGATGAACGAGATCACATCATTAGAGAATGATGTGATGGACAAGACCCATCCGTTAGCTTAGCATTATGATCGTTTAGTTTTATTGCTATTGCTTTCTTCATGACTTATACATGTTCCTCTGACTATGAGATTATGCAACTCCCGAATACCGAAGGAACACCTTGTGTGCTATCAAACGTCACAACGTAACTGGGTGATTATAAAGATCCTCTACAGGTGTCTCCGATGGTGTTTGTTGAGTTGGCATAGATCGAGATTAGGATTTGTCACTCCGTGTATCGGAGAGGTATCTCTGGGCCCTCTCGGTAATGCACATCACTATAAGCCTTGCAAGCAATGTGACTAATGAGTTAGTTGCGGGAAGATGCATTACGGAACGAGTAAAGAGACTTGCCGGTAACGAGATTAAACTAGGTATGAGGATACCGACGATCGAATCTCGGGCAAGTAACATACCGGTGACAAAGGGAACAACGTATGTTGTTATGCGGTTTGACCGATAAAGATCTTCGTAGAATATGTAGGAGCCAATACGAGCATCCAGGTTCCGCTATTAGTTATTGTCCGGAGATGTGTCTCGGTCATGTCCACATAGTTCTCGAACCTGTAGGGTCCGCACGCTTAACGTTCGATGACGATTTGTATTATGAGTTATGTGATTTGATGACCGAAGTTTGTTCGGAGTCCCGGATAAGATCACGGACATGACGAGGAGTCTCGAAATGGTCGAGAGGTAAAGATTTATATATTGGAAGGTTATATTGGGACACCGGAATGGTTTCGGGAAGTTTCGGAGAACCGGGGGTTACCGGAACCCCCCCGGGAAGTTAATGGGCCTTAGTGGAGAAAAGAGAGGGCCGGCCAGGAGGTGGCGCGCGCCCCCCTTGCCAATCCGAATTGGATAAGGGGTGGGGGCGGCGCCCCCCTTTCCCTCTCCTACTCCTTCTCTCTTTCCCTCTTTGCTTCTCCGGAAAAGGAAAAAGGAGAGGGAATCCTACTTGGACTAGGGAGTCCTAGTAGGACTCCCCACACCTGGCGCGCCTCCTTGGGCCGGCCACCTCCTCCCCTTCCTTTATATACCTGGGTGGGGGGCACCCCAAAGGGACACCAAGTCTTTTCTTCGCCGTGTGCGGTGCCTCCCTCCACAGTTACACACCTCGGTCATATCGTCATAGCGCTTAGGCGAAGCCCTGCGCTGGTAACTTCATCATCACCGTCGCCACGCCGTCGTGCTGACGGAACTCTCGCTCAGCCTCAACTGGATCAAGAGCTCGAGGGACGTCATCCTGCTGAACGTGTGCTGAACACGGAGGTGCCGTACGTTCCATGCTTGAATCGGTTGGATCGTGAAGACGTTCGACTACATCAACCGCGTTACTAAACGCTTCCGCTTTCGGTCTACGAGGGTACGTGGACACACTCTCCCCGCTCGTTGCTATGCTTCTCCTAGATAGATCTTGCGTGATCGTAGGATTTTATTTGAAATACTACGTTCCCCAACAGTGGCATCCGAGCCAGGTCTATGCGTAGAGGTTATATGCACGAGTAGGACACAAAGAGTTGTGGGCGATAATAGTCATACTGCTTACCACCAACGGCTTACTTTGATTCGGTGGTATTGTTGGATGAAGCGGCCTGGACCGACATTACATGACCGCGTTCATGAGACTGGTTCTACCGACGTGCTTTGCACACAGGTGGCTAGCGGGTGTCAGTTTCTCCAACTTTAGTTGAATCGAGTTTGACTACGGCTGGTCCTTGTTGAAGGTTAAAACAACACACTTGGCGAACAATCGTTGTGGTTTTGATGCGTAGGTAAAAACGGTTCTTGCTAGAAGCCCGTAGCAGCCACGTAAAACTTGCGACAACAAAGTAGAGGACATCTAACTTGTTTTTGCAGGGCATGTTGTGATGTGATATGGTCAAGACGTGATGAGATATAAATTGTTTATGAGATGATCATGTTTTGTAACCGTTATCGGCAACTGGCAGGAGCCATATAGTCGTCACTTTATTGTATGAAATGCAATCGCCATGTAATTGCTTTACTTTATCACTAAGCGGTAGCGATAGTCGTAGAAGCAATAGTCGGTGAGACGACAACGATGCTACGATGGAGATCAAGGTGTCAAGCCGGTGACGATGGAGATCATGACGGTGCTTTGGAGATGGAGATCAAAGGCACAAGATGATGATGGCCATATCATGTCACATATTTTGATTGCATGTGATGTTTATCCTTTATGCATCTTATTTTGCTTAGTACGGTGGTAGCATTATAAGATGATCCCTCACTAAATTTCAAGGTATAAGTGTTCTCCCTGAGTATGCACCGTTGCTACAGTTTGTCGTGCCGAGACACCACGTGATGATCGGGTGTGATAAGCTCTATGTTCACATACAACGGGTGCAAGCCAGTTTTGCACACGCAGAATACTCGGGTTAAACTTGAGGAGCCTAGCATATGCAGATATGGCCTCGGAACACTGAGATCGAAATATCGAACATGAATCATATAGTTGATATGATCAACATAGTGATGTTCACCATTGAAAACTACTCAAAATAATCTAAGTGAAGCATGAGAGATCAATAGTTTCTATAAAACAAATCCACCACCGTGCTCTAAAAGATATAAGTGAAGTATTAGAGCAAAACTATATAACTCAAAAGATATAAGCGAAGCACATAGAGTATTCTAACAAATTCCAAATCATGTATGGCTCTCTCAAAAGGTGTGTACATCAAGGATGATTGTGGTAAACTAAAAAGCAAAGACTCAAATCATACAAGACGCTCCAAGCAAAACACATATCATATGGTGAATAAAAATATAGCTCCAAGTAAAGTTACCGATGGAAGTAGACGAAAGAGGGGATGCCTTCCGGGGCATCCCCAAGCTTTGGCTTTTTGGTGTCCTTAGATTATCTTGGGGGTGCCATGGGCATCCCCAAGCTTAGGCTCTTGCCACTCCTTGTTCCATAATCCATCAAAATCTTTCACCCAAAACTTGAAAACTTCACAACACAAAACTCAACAGAAATCTCGTGAGCTCCGTTAGCGAAAGAAAACAAAAGACCACTTCAAGGTACTGTAATGAACTCATTCTTTATTTATATTGGTGTTAAAACTACTGTATTCCAACTTCTCTATGGTTTATAAACTATTTTACTAGCCATAGATTCATCAAAATAAGCAAACAGCACACGAAAAACAGAATCTGTCAAAAACAGAACAGTCTGTAGTAATCTGTAACTAACGCAAACTTCTGGAACTCCAAAACATCATCCAAAATAGGAAGACCTAGACAATTTGTTTATCGATCAGCAGCAATTGGAATCAGTATTTTATCACGTTCTGGTGATTTTTAACAATTATTTTCGTGAACAGAAAGTTTCTGGAAATTACAGCAAGATCAAATAACTATCAGCCAAGAAGATCCTATAGGTTTAACTTGGCACAAACACTAATTAAAACATAAAAACACATCTAACCAGAGGCTAGATCAAATATTTATTCAACGACAGAAAGGAAATATATTGTGTTGTGTCCCAACAAGCGCTTTTCTTTAAAGCCTTTTAGCTAGGCATTGATAATTTTAATGATGCTCGCATAAAAGACAAGAATTGAAGCGCGAAGAGAGCATCATGAAATACGTGACAAACACATCTAAGTCTAACATACTTTCTATGCATATGCATCTTGTAGAAAAACAAATTATCATAGCAAGCAAAAACTAGCATATGCAAGGAAGCGGAAAGGAACAATAGCAATCTCAACATAACGAGAGGTACTTTAGTAACATGAAAATTTCTATAACAATATTTTCCTCTCTCATAATAATTACATGTAGGATCATTATCAAATTCAATAATATAACTATCACACACAATATTCTCAACATGATCCACATGCATGCAAAGTTGACACTCTTCCGAAATAGTGGGATTAACATTAACTAAAGTCATGACCTCTCCAAACCCACTTTTATCAAAAATTTCATAAGATTGAATATTCTCCAAATATGTGGGATCTAAAGTTGACACCCTTCCAAACCCACTTTCAATATTATTGCAAACAATATTATCAATCTCATATTCATCATGGGGCTTAAATAAATTTTTCAAGATCATAAGAAGAATCACCCCAATCATGATCATTGCAACAAGTAGTAGACATAGCAAAACTAGCATCCCCAAGCTTAGGGTTTTGCATATTATTAGCACAATTGACATCAAGAGAATTTATAGTAAAATCATTGTAATCTTGCTTTTTATTCGAGGAGCTATCATGAATCTCTTCATAAAGTACTTCATCACAATTTTCAGATTCACAAATTTCAAGCAAAACTTCATAAAGATAATCTAGTGCACAAAACTCACTAGCAATTGGTTCATCATAATTGGATCTCTTAAAAAGATTGGCGAGCGGATGAGTATCCATAGATCTTAGCTTCTCTGTTTAGGAATAAATACTCAACTATTTCAACCAAACGAGCAAACGAGCCATGTAAGACATCAAGGCAAACGAAAAGATGAACGGAAAAAGGGCGAATAAAACGGCAAGGATGAAGTGGGGGAGAGGAAAACGAAAGGCAAATGGCAAATAATGTAGTGCGGTAGATAAGGGATTGTGATGGGTACTTGGTATGTTGACTTTTGCGTAGACTTCCCCGGCAACGGCGTCAGAAATCCTTCTTGCTACCTCTTAAGCACTGCATTGGTTTTCCCTTGAAGAGGAAAGGGTGATGCAGCAAAGTAGCGTAAGTATTTCCCTCGGTTTTTGAGAACCAAGGTATCAATCCAGTAGGAGGCTACGCGCGAGTCCCTCGTAACTACACAGAACAAATAACTCCTCGCAACCAACGCGATAAGGGGTTGTCAATCCCTTCACGGTCACTTACGAGAGTGAGATCTGATAGATATGATAGGATAATATTTTTGGTATTTTTGTGATAAAGATGCAAAGTAAAATAAAAGCAAAGTAAAAAGCAAAGTAAAAAAGCAAAGGAAATAACTAAGTGTTGGAAGATTAATATGATGAAGATAGACCCGGGGGCCATAGGTTTCACTAGTGGCTTCTCTCAAGAGCATAGGTATTTTACGGTGGGTGAACGAATTACTGTTGAGCAATTGACAGAATTGAGCATAGTTATGAGCATATCTAGGTATGATCATGTATATAGGTATCACGTCCGAGACAAGTAGACCGACTTCTGCCTGCATCTACTACTATTACTCCACTCATCGACCGCTATCCAGTATGCATCTAGAGTATTAAGTTCATGGAAACAGAGTAACGCCTTAAGCAAGATGACATGATGTAGAGGGATAAATTCATGCAATATGATAAAAACCCCATCTTGTTATCCTCGATGGCAACAATACAATACGTGCCTTGCTGCCCCTGCTGTCACTGGGAAAGGACATCGCAAGATTGAACCCAAAGCTAAGCACTTCTCCCATTGCAAGAAAGATAGATCTAGTAGGCCAAACCAAACTGATAATTCGAAGAGACTTGCAAAGATAACCAATCATACATAAAAGAATTCAGAGAAGATTCAAATATTGTTCATAGATAATCTTGATCATAAACCCACAATTCATCGGTCTCAACAAACACACCGCAAAAAGAAGATTACATCGAATAGATCTCCACGAGAGAGGGGGAGAACATTGTATTGAGATCCAAAAAGAGAGAAGAAGCCATCTAGCTACTAACTATGGACCCGAAGGTCTGAGGTAAACTACTCACACTTCATCGGAGAGGCTATGGTGTTGATGTAGAAGCCCTCCGTGATGGGTGCCCCCTCCGGCGGAGCTCCGGAACAGGCCCCAAGATGGGATCTCGTGGGTACAGAAGGTTGCGGCGATGGAATTAGGTTTTTGGCTCCGTATCTGATCGTTTGGGGGTACGTAGGTATATATAGGAGGAAGGAGTACGTCGATGGAGCAACAGGGGGCCCACGAGGGTGGAGGGCGCGCCCTGGGGGGGTGGACGCGCCCCCTACCTCGTGGCCTTCTCTTTTGTTTCTTGACGTAGGGTCCAAGTCTCCTGGATCATGTTCTTCCTAAAAATCACGTTCCCGAAGGTTTCATTCCGTTTGGACTCCGTTTGATATTCCTTTTCTGCGAAACTCTGAAATAGGAGAAATGTGTCTTCATCGGATACCCAAAGGATACTGTTGGGTACACCTTCTATCACAGATCCGAAGGCAGGATATTCGTTGCTAAGAATGGATCCCTTCTAGAGAAGGTGTTTCTCTCGAAAGAAGTGAGTAGGAGGAAAGTAGAACTTGATGAGGTAACTGTACCTGCTCCCGAATTGGAAAGTAGTTCATCACAGAAATCAGTTCCTGTGATTCCTATACCAATTAATGAGGAAGCTAATGATGATGATCATGAAACTTCAGATCAAGTTACTATCGAACCTCGTAGGTCAACCAGAGTAAGGTCCGCACCAGAGTGGTACGGTAATCCTGCTCTGGAGGTCATGTTACTCGACCATGACGAACCTACGAACTATGAGGAAGCGATGATGAGCCCAGATTCCGCGAAATGGCTTGAGGCCATGAAATCTGAGATGGGATCCATGTATGAGAACAAAGTGTGGACTTTGGTTGACTTGCCCGATGATCGGCAAGCCATAGAGAATAAATGGATCTTCAAGAAGAAGACTGACGCTGACGGTAATGTTACTGTCTATAAAGCTCGACTTGTTGCGAAAGGTTTTCGACAAGTTCAAGGAGTTGACTACGATGAGACCTTCTCACCCGTAGCGATGCTTAAGTCTGTCTGAATCATGTTAGCAATTGCCGCATTTTATGATTATGAAATTTGGCAAATGGATGTAAAAACTGCATTCCTTAATGGATATCTTAAAGAAGAGTTGTATATGATGCAACCAGAAGATTTTGTCGATCCTAAAGGTGCTAACAAAGTGTGCAAGCTCCAACGATCCACTTATGGACAGGTGCAAGCCTCTCGGAGTTGGAATATACGATTTGATAGTGTGATCAAAGCATATGGTTTTATACAGACTTTTGGAGAAGTCTGTATTTACAAGAAAGTGAGTGGGAGCTCTGTAGCATTTCTGATGTTATATGTGGATGACATATTGTTGATCGGAAATGATACGGAATTTCTGGATAGCATAAAAGGATACTTGAATAAGAATTTTTCAATGAAAGACATTGGTGAAGCTGCTTATATATTGGGCATCAAGATCTATAGAGATAGATCAAGACGCTTAATTGGACTTTCACAAAGCACATACCTTGATAAAGTTTTGAAGAAGTTCAAAATGGATCAGTCAAAGAAAGGGTTCTTGCCTCTGTTACAAGGTGTGAAGTTGAGTCAGACTC
This sequence comes from Triticum aestivum, assembly GCF_018294505.1. Classification (NCBI taxonomy): domain Eukaryota; kingdom Viridiplantae; phylum Streptophyta; class Magnoliopsida; order Poales; family Poaceae; genus Triticum; species Triticum aestivum. The sequence goes on from NC_057796.1 coordinate 364,762,432, forward strand.
AATGCCCGACCACTGCAGAAGGTAGAGAGAAAATGAAAGTCATTCCCTATGCCTCAGCCATAGGTTCTATCATGTATGCAATGCTGTGTACCAGACCTGATGTGTGCCTTGCTATTAGTTTGGCAGGGAGGTACCAAAATAATCTAGGAGTGGATCACTGAACAGCGGTTAAGAACATCCTAAAATACCTGAAAAGGACTGAGGATATGTTTCTCGTGTATGGAGGTTACAAAGAGCTCGTCGTAAATGGTTACATCGATGGAAGCTTCGACACTGATCCGGATGACTCTAAGTCACAAACCGGATACATATTTATATTGAATGGTGGAGGTGTCAGTTGGTGCAGTTCCAAGCAAAGAGTCGTGGCGGGATCTACGTGTGAAGCGGAGTACATAGTTGCTTCGGAAGTAGCAAATGAAGGAGTCTGGATGAAGGAGTTCATATGCGATCTAGGTGTAATACCTAGTACATCGGGTCCAATGAAAATCTTTTGTGACAATACTGGAGCAATAGCCTTGGCAAAGGAATCCAGATTTCACAAGAGAACCAAACACATCAAGAGACGCTTCAATTCCATCCGCGATCAAGTCAAGGAGGGAGACATAGAGATTTGCAAAATACATACGGATCTGAATGTTGCAGACCCGTTGACTAAGCCTCTCTCACGAGCAAAACATGATCAGCACCAAGACTCCATGGGTGTTAGAATCATTACTATGTAATCTAGATTATTGACTCTAGTGCAAGTGGGAGACTGAAGGAAATATGCTCTAGAGGCAATAATAAAGTTGTTATTTATATTTCCTTATATCATGATAAATGTTTATTATTCATGCTAGAATTGTATTAACCGGAAACTTAGTACGTGTGTAAATACATAGACAAACAGAGTGTCCCTAGTATGCCTCTACTTGACTAGCTCGTTAATCAAAGATGGTTAAGTTTCCTAGCCATCGACATGTGTTGTCATTTTATGAACGAGATCACATCATTAGAGAATGATGTGATGGACAAGACCCATCCGTTAGGTTAGCATTATGATCGTTTAGTTTTATTGATATTGTTGTCTTCATGACTTATACATGCTCCTCTAACTATGAGATTATGCAACTCCCGAATACCGGAGGAACACCTTGTGTGCTATCAAACGTCACAACATGACTGGGTGATTATAAAGATCCTCTACAGGTGTCTCCGATGGTGTTTGTTGAGTTGGCATAGATCGAGATTGGGATTTGTCACTCCGTGTACCAGAGAGGTATCTCTGGGCCCTCTCGGTAATGCACATCACTATAAGCCTTGCAAGCAATGTGACTAATGAGTTAGTTATGGGATGATGCATTACGGAACGAGTAAAGAAACTTGTCGGTAACAAGATTAAACTAGGTATGAGGATGCCGACGATCGAATCTCGGGCAAGTAACATACCGATGACAAAGGGAACAACGTATGTTGTTATGCGGTTTGACCGATAAAGATCTTCGTAGCATATGTAGGAGCCAATATAAGCATCCAAGTTCCGCTATTGGTTATTGACCGGAGATGTGTCTCTATCATGTCTACATAGTTCTCAAACCCGTAGGGTCCGCACGCTTAACGTTCGATGACGATTTGTATTATGAGTTATGTGATTTGATGACCGAAGTTTGTTCGGAGTCCCGGATGAGATCACGGACATGACGAGGAGTCTCAAAATGGTCGAGAGGTAAAGAATCATATATTGGAAGGTTATATTCAGACACCGGAATGGTTTCGGGAAGTTTCGGAGAACCGGGGGTTACCGGAACCCCCCCGGGAAGTTAATGGGCCATCATGGGCCTTAGTGGAGAAAGAGAGGGCCAGCTAGGAGGTTGCACTCCCCCCCCCCGTGCCAATCCTAATTGGACAACGGGTGGGGGCGGCGCCCCCTTTCCCTCTCCTACTCCTTCTCTCTTTCCCTCTTTGCTTCTCCGGAAAAGGAAAAAGGAGAGGGAATCTTACTTGGACTAGGGAGTCCTAGTAGGACACCCCACACCTGGCGTGCCCCCCTTGGGCCGGCCACCTCCTCCCCCCTCCTTTATATAGGTGGGAGGGGGGCACCCCAAAGGGACACCAAGTCTTCTCTTAGCCGTGTGCGGTGCCCCCTCCACAATTACACACCTCGGTCATATCGTTGTAGCGCTTAGGTGAAGCCCTGCGCCGGTAACTTCATCATCACCGTCGCCAAGCCGTCGTGTTGACGGAACTCTCCCTCGGCCTCAACTGGATCAAGAGCTCGAGGGACGTCATCGTGCTGAACGTGTGCTGAACACGGAGGTGCCGAACGTTCGGTGCTTGGATCGGTTGGATCATGAAGATGTTCGACTACATCGACCGCGTTACTAAACACTTTCGCTTTTGGTCTATGAGGGTACGTGGACACACTCTCCTCGCTCGTTGCTATGCTTCTCCTAAATATATCTTGTGTGATCGTAGGATTTTTTTTTTTGAAATACTACGTTCCCCAACACACACATGTGAGCTCATTGTGGTTTAGCGTCTCCTCCTCTTGATCGCAGAACGGGCAGGTGTCATTGCACGACAGGCCTCTGCGTGCTAGTCGATCCGCTGTCCAATAATGATTCCTCATGGCCAACCACACGAAGAACCGACAACGCAAAGGAGCCTTAGACTTCCAAGTGAATTGTGCCGTCGGCGCCACTTCTTTGGCCGCAAACAAAGCGGCATAAGCCCAAGATAAGACATTTCATCCTGAAAATTTACACACATGTGCACATGTTTGTAAGTATATGTGTATTTTTTAAAATAAATTAAAACATAAAATATGAATTTGTTTTTTTAATTCGGCCTCCATTTTACATTTCAATAGTTTCTCATCTACTCTACCCCCTCAAGAGGATAAGGAAGAGGCTTTGTCCCCTATGTCCACTGTTGGTGTTGTGCCCATGGGTTCCCTCCTCCTCCGCCCGCCTCTTCAGCAATGTGAGGGGTGCCTGGTGCGTCAATGTCAGCATGTAAATAACTTACGTCATTTCTAACCGATCCCTGAAAAATAGCGGAGTATCCAGCCTAGTAAACCTTAGTGGAGTATTTATACTCCACCAAATTTTGGTCGATTCTAGCCGATACCCTAAACCCTAAACCCTTCTTGCCGATACCCTAAACTTAGCGGAGTAAACGTAAATTTGCGTACATTCAATCTAATTTCAACCAAAATTTGCATGCAATTAATGATAAGTTCAACATAGATAGTCTTCACAACGAAACATTAAACATAAATTTAAACTTAAACTAAACTACACTAAAAACTACTTAAATTCAATTGCCGAAGTGGAGGTCGAGCCAATCCTTGCTCGTCAGCCCCCACTGGGCGAGAGCTGGGTCGAGGCCGGTGCCGTCGTCGTCGTCGGAGAAGACGCTCCGCCACTCCTCAACGTTGATCCTCCTCCTCGCCACCCTTCTCTTCGCCCTCCTCGCGGCCTTCCATCTCAGATGATGATGACTTCCCTGCCATTGACGGCTATCGCCCGGTGCGCCTCCACAAGCTCCGGGTGCTGCCAGCGGAGGTCCTCCATGTACGCCTCATCGCTGGCCCTCGCCTCGAGGCATTCACTCACCTCTCAGTCCTCCCGCGCCATCGCCGCGCTCACCACCCCCAGCTCCGGTGGGACCATATGGACCGGCGCCGTCCCGAACAGGAAATTCAGCCGGGCAGTGGCGCCATGGTACCAAACTTGGCACCGGTCGTACTCCTTGGCCGTGAGCTCCACCGTGTGGAACGACCCGACCCACTTCATTTGGTGGGTCCCCCGGTTGGTGATCTCCTGCACCCACGTCCCGCATGAGCGCTGTCGGACGCCGAGGTAGGTCCTCGTCGGCAGCCGCGGTGGAAGGAGCTCCGGGAAATCTGCGAATCGGGTGGGGGCGGGCGTATCGGGCGAGCGGCGGCGGCTCGAGGATGCGCCGGCAAACGACGACCCACGGGCGTGCCGGCGCGGATTGAAGGAAATATGCCCTAGAGGCAATAATAAAGTTATTATTTATTTCCTTATTTCATGATAAGTGTTTATTATTCATGCTAGAATTGTATTAACCCGAAACATAATACATGTGTGAGTACATAGACAAACAAAGTGTCACTAGTATGCCTCTACTTGACTAGCTCGTTGATCAAAGATGGTTATGTTTCCTAGCCATAGGCATGAGTTGTCATTTGATTAACGGGGTCACATCATTAGGAGAATGATGTGATTGACTTGACCCATTCCGTTAGCTTAGCACTTGATCATTTAGTATGTTGCTATTGCTTTCTTCATGACTTATACATGTTCCTATGAATATGAGATTACGCAACTCCCGTTTACCGGAGGAACACTTTGTGTGCTACCAAACGTCACAACGTAACTGGGTGATTATAAAGGTGCTCTACAGGTGTCTCCGAAGGTACTTGTTGGGTTGGCGTATTTCGAGATTAGGATTTGTCACTCCGATTGTCGGAGAGGTATCTCTGGGCCCTCTCGGTAATGCACATCACTATAAGCCTTGCAAGCATTGTGACTAATGAGTTAGTTGCGAGATGATGTATTACGGAACGAGTAAAGAGACTTGCCGGTAACGAGATTGAACTAGGTATTGAGATACCAACGATCAAATCTCGGGCAAGTAACATACCGATGACAAAGGGAACAACGTATGTTGTTATGCGGTTTGACCAATAAAGATATTCGTAGAATATGTAGGAGCCAATATGAGCATCCAGGTTCCACTATTGGTTATTGTCCGGAGACGTGTCTCGGTCATGTCTACATAGTTCTCGAACCCGTAGGGTCCGCACGCTTAAAGTTCTGTGACGATTTGTATTATGAGTTTATGTGTTTTGATGTAGAGAAGGTAGTTCGGCGTCCCGGATGAGATCGGGGACATGACGAGGAGTCTTGAAATGGTCGAGACGTAAAGATCGATATATTGGACGACTATATTCGGACATCGGAAAGGTTCCGAGTGATTCGGGTATTTTTGGAGTACCGGGGAGTTACGGGAATTCACCGGGAGAAGTATTGGGCCTTATTGGGCCATACGGGAATAGAGGAGAGAGGCCAAAAGGAAGGAGGCGCCCCCCCTCTGGTCCGAATTGGACAAGGGGTGCAGCCCCCTTTTCCTTCTCCCTCCCCCCTCTTTCCTTCTCTCCTACTCCGGAAAGGAAAGGGGAATCCTACTAGGACTTGGGAGTCCTAGTAGGACTCCCCACACTTGGCGCGCCCCCTCTAGGGCCGGCCTCTCCCTCCCACCTTTATATACGGGGGCGGGGGGCACCTCTAGACACAACAATTGATCATTGATCTCTTAGCCGCGTGCGGTGCCCCCTCCACCATATTCCACCTCGGTAATATCGTAGCGGTGCTTAGGCGAAGCCCTGCGTCGGTAGCATCATCAACACCGTCATCACGCCGTCGTGCTGACGGAACTCTCCCGCAAAGCTCTGCTGGAACGGAGTTCGTGGGACGTCATCGAGCTGAACGTGTGCTGAACTCGGAGGTGCCGTGCGTTCGGTACTTGGATCGGCCGGATCGTGAAGACGTACGACTACATCAACTGCGTTGTCATAGCTTCCGCTTTCGGTCTACGAGGGTACGTGGACACACTCTCCCCTCTCGTTGCTATGCATCACCATGTTCCTGCGCATGCGTAGGGAATTTTTTGAAATTACTACGTTCCCCAACACGGATCCGTACTGCGGATTGGCGGTGGGGACCTCCGGCCACCGCGTCCGTCCATTGGGAGGAGAGGGGGCAACGGGGAATGGCGGGGGACGCGCCGGTGGTGGGGCGAGGGGGAGAAGAGGAGGCAGATGAGAGGAAGAGAGGGAGAAAAGTTTTGCTCAGCCGCCAAGCAGTGGAGTAAAAATAGGGAGATTTACGGAGGCGCGGTATTTTTTTACTCCACTAAGGTCTATTGGGGATCGGTTAGGTCCTGGTTAAAGGAGTAAAACCACATTTTTACTCATCTAACCGGTTATAAGGGATCGGTTAGAAATGCCCTTAGGGTTAGGACTTGGCGGCCTCGCGTCGTTGAGTCGATGGCATGGATTCTTGCTAGTCATTATGGACGCTAAGGTTAGCGTTTGCAGGGTCTATCGACGCGGTGATGGTAGCTTCACATTGCACGTGGGTCCTCGTGTTCGTCATGTTGGTGTGGCCTTCGATGCCGGTGTGAGGGCCATAAAAATCATGGTGGTTTGGCCCTTGGCTATGCAGCTCTTCTGTCAGTGACATATTTTTCTTCAAGATGCTGGTTCAACTGGACCGTGACCTTAATAACTCAATGTATGTGATCAACAAGTCAATGACAACCTAACTCTTGTGGCGGAGAGGCTTGTGATTGGCATGACATCGGCCCGTGCTGGAGGAAGAAGACGGTCGGCCTAGGGATTTTGGTGCAATTTCTTTATTTTGTATGGATGTGTCAACTAGTGATTTGGTTGATATATTCCGGGAGCTTCTCTACGGGCAATGTGAGGGGTGCCTGGTGCCTCAGTGTCAGCATGTAAATAACTTAGGGTTAGGACTTGGCGGCCGCGGGTCGTTGACTCGATGGCATAGATTCTTGCTAGCCGTTATGGGCACTCAGGTCAGCGTTTGCAGGGTCTACTGACGCGGTGATGGTAGCTTAACATTGCACTTGGATCCTCGTGTTCTTCATGTTGGTGCGGCCTTCGATGCCGATATGAGGGCCATAAGAAATCGTGGTGGTTTGACCCTTGGCTATGCGGCCCTTCTATCGGTGACGGATTTTTCTTCAGGATGCTGGTCCAACCGTGGACCATGACCTTAATAACTTAATGTATGTGATGAACAAGACAATGACAACCTGACTTTTGCGGCGGAGAGGCTTGTGATGGCGGGGCATTGGCTCGTTCTCGAGGAAGAAGATGGTCGGCCTAGGGATTTCGGTGCAATTTCTTTATTTTGTATGGCTGTGTCAACTACTGATTTGGTTAATATATTCTCCGGGCAAAATGATTTTACGGAGGCTCTCTGAAGTACAGCGTAGCGTGTGTCACACTGGCATGAGCATCTTTATTTCCTTCTTTCGGGTTTTGCAGGAGCTGCAATGATTTAACACGGAAATGGGAGGCGTATACTCGTATGGCAATATTCGCCAGGGGCTTTCGGAAGGGTGAGCTCGTGAAGCAAGCAAACATGGTACGTAGCCCACCGACACTGACACTATCCCATGGGCACATTTCAGGACGCATTCACCTCCCCACCCCACGTCTCATCTCCATTGTCACACGGATGGAGTTCAAAATTACTGTAGATCAAAGAGGCAACAGATACGCATTGCATTGCACTAGAATTCTTCTCATTTTAGGAACATTTCCCACTTGGTACCGTGGCGTGGCACATGTGCACGTACGCGTGTGCATGAAACTCCGCTTCTAGCCGAAGTCCTCGTGTTCGTGACGAAAGGAATCCAGAAAATAAAGGGAGACGGATGCGTATAAGTGGCAAAGAGATCAGATCGAGCATAAAAAAGAAGCTCGTGGTGCACTAATCTTCCGCAAGGCTCCGGCCGACTACACTCGCGTGACAGCGCCGCGGTGTTCCGAAAGCTCGGAGCAACTAAACATTGGACGCGTCTGTATCAACATTGGTTCATTTCTGGGATGTCGATCGCTTTTAACCTGAACTTTTTCTTCGAGAATTTGGAAGGAAAGTATAATAGGTGATCCACTGATGAGCCATAAATAGATGCTAGATGGATAATTGACTGGCGGCAGGGCGGGCATAACCGATAAGCTAACGGCAACCGAACCTGAATTAGAGCCACCAACCGAGTGGCGGGGCACGGGTTAAGCCGGCCGGACGTACTACGGACCTTTGATACGTTTCTTCCGTCTCATCATTCATTCGTGACATGCGTGCGCTATTATTCGTCCTAAGAAATCCTTCTTTCCAGAGCTGAACTCTGCTTTTGGTGCATGTGGCGTTGAATTACTTAGAATGGTGCTCAACCACCCATCCTTAATTGTATGGTACTCTGTGGGCTGTGGCCGCATGCAGCTGGTTGAATGGAACAAGCACAGGGGCCCAACTAGTTTATTTGTGTCCAAAGCAAAGGTTGCAACAAAATAGCACGACCGTGCATGCGACATGGAGAGCCAATTTTAAGCATTATCCTCGTTGGGGTGGTCGTACCTGGCATTGCATGCGCCATGGAGACCCTGGCTTGTACACCTCGCCGTCGACGCGTACGTAGTACGTGCACAGACGGGGCTATACTGAAAAAAGACGGGGCACCTATACTGTGATTCCGACGAACAGACATAGTATCATTGACCGGATACCATTTCGTCTAAAATAGAGCCGCCGTACGCGAGTGCCGGCCGTTTGGTGCTGCGTGCACTTCCGGCCCGTTCAGTTCAGCCGTGTCCATCTCTCCACCTCTTCACTTCTTCGGTGAAATTATTCGTTGTTGGCCGTGCGAGGACAGGGGTGGATATACTCGCTTGTTCCCTCCACATCCACTCCCCCCTACGTGACGGCTACGTACAGCCTACGAGTTCGAAGCGAGAAAAAAAATATAGTTTAGTCTCTCTACTTTTTTTTTTGAGAGAGAGAGAGCTGCTGGTTTAGTCTGAAAGTGGGAGATGCAGAGTTACATCCGCACAGGCAATCTCGCAGATGAATTTAGTTTGTAGTTAGACGCGCTAATATGATCGGCCGTAGGACAAAGGCACTTCCCAGGCTAGAGCAACTCTAGCACACCCCGTAAAACCGCGACCCGGATAAGGTGTTTACAGTTCGACGATGAACTGTTTTGCGGGTCAAAATCGTGCGCGGCAGAGTAGAACCCGTATATGAAACTGTAGAATTTGAAAATGTGCTTCACGGGAGAAATTGCGACCACACTAGTTCATTACATACTACATGATCATTCATAGTTCATCATCACATACTACATTATCATACATACTACATTCTACTACTACTACTAGAGGAGGGTGGGGGATCTCGTGGCGGCGAGGCCGAGGCCGATATACCAAGATGGACGAGCTCGCGGCCGAGTACGACGCGGCAGAGGAGCTCTAGTCCTCGTCGAAGCTGACGAGGTCGATGAACTTCTCCCTCTACTCCTCGCGGATGCGCCGCCACTCGTCGTCCTTGTCCTTTGCGGCAAGGTTGGCCACGATCGCCTGCTTGAGGATGAGGTCGTCGAGCTCCTCGTTGTGGCGCCGGCGCTCCGCCTTCTCGCGCAAGCTCCGTTCGGCAATGGCGGCCGCGACCGCGTCGAAATCGGCCACGAAATCTTCGGGCCCGACGACCCCTCGGCGCTCGATCTCCTCCGGCTCCTTGATGGCGACGACCTCGATCTCCTCCGGCTCCTCCGACCACTCCCTCTTCACGGGGAGAGGCCTCGCGCCGGAAGAGGAAGAGCTCGCGGCGTGGGAAGATCTCACGGCAGAGGACGAGCCCGCGCTGCCGACGGGCGTACTCCTCCGTCTCGCAAACGAGGAAGCTCGACGGCGGCTCGAGGCCCTTGTTCGTCCACTTCCTCGCCGCGTGGTTCCTCGCGCCGCCTCGCGAACCCGTAGATATACTGCTTGGGGGGAGGGGGGGCGGCGGTTTGCGGGCCGCGGTAAAAAAAATTACGGACCGAGTGAGTAGACGGGCTTTATTCTGGCTAGAAAATTGGGCATAGCCCGTATAATTGCCGAAATTTTACGGGTTTGTGACGTATATGGGTCTGCTAGAGTTGCTCTTAGGAGCTGTGGGCACCCGTAGAAAGCGCATAGGAAACACATGCACGGTATCAAGAAAAGGTACTAAAACTAAAAGAAAGGAAACACGTGCACGTGTTTCTGCAATGTGTGTCTGTGTACAGCGACAACGTAGCTAACATTTGTTCATTGATTCCCTCTCGGGTTTGATCATATCAAGTTCATGTGCCATCTGTTTCTTCATAAGCATTTATTTCTAGTTGGTGTTTAGCTATACTGAGGACTAGTTCCCGTCTATTTATTGAGAGGCAGAATTAGTTATGATTTGTTGCAACGTCGCTATTTTGACCAGTCGAAATTCTGATACGTATGATGATGATTGGTCTAGTTCCGGGATGCAGGTCCAATTAAAACGTTATCGAGACGGATGTAAAAAAAACCGCTATTGAGACACCATGTGCCTAATTTAGGCATGGACAAGACGAAGACAGAGTCCAAGTTAATTCGCCCTACTGTGCGTCATCTGCTTTGACTGATGAACAGAGTTCAGCTGGGCAAACTAATCGTCGTGATTTTCAGTACGTACTTTATAAACGAAGGACGAACAAAGAAAACCCTTTTTTTTTTCTGGACACAGAAAACCCTGTTTTTTAAAGAGAGAGGATAGTCCTAGCGATCACACTGCGGCTTCACTGCTACTACTTGCCTTGAAAATGTACTAATAGCTGACGGTCTTCGTGCTCTCAAATCGATCTGATCCAGCGACCATATGCTGCCAGTAGTATTAGTATTCAGTAGCACGCTGTGCAGATGCTAGAACCCCACATCTAATACTCCTTCTGTAAATAAATATAAAAGCATTTAGAACACTATTTTAGTAATTTAAAAACATCTACAGCCGGACCTTTCAAAGCCATCTCATGCGTCCGGGCGGGCTGCCTGTTAATTGGCCGGTCCATTTTCTGGACCCAGACGGACGCCTCAAACGAGTCTCAAACGCCCGGACTGACCGCACCCCCATATGGCATATCCAGTAAAAATATGGGGCGGATATAGGGTGGCCCGGGCGCGTCCGCCTGACAAGCCCCACCCACCACCGACCCCACGGATGTCCCCACCAAAAACCCCATCGGCCTCGTCGGTCCGAAACCCTAGCTCACTCACTATCCTCTCTCGCTCCGTCCTCTCCTCTCCCCTCACCGATTCTGATCGAATCCGGCGCAATGTCGAGCTCCGGCAGCCGCTTCGACGACGAGGTGGATCCGGAGTATGAGCTTGCCCTCCGCATCGCCTTGGAGCGGTCAAAGGTGGAGACCGGGGCAGCTCCGGATCTGCAGCCTCGCCGCAGCCGCAGCTTCACCGTCGGCGCATCTCGGTGAAGGAAATATGCCCTAGAGACAATAATAAAGTTATTATTTATTTCCTTATATCATGATAAATGTTTATTATTCATGCTAGAATTGTATTAACCGGAAACATGATACATGTGTGAATACATAGACAAACAGAGTGTCACTATTATGCCTCTACTTGACTAGCTCGTTGATCAAAGATGGTTATGATTCCTAGCCATAGACATGAGTTGTCATTGATTAACGGGATCACATCATTAGGAGAATGATGTGATTGACTTGACCCATTCCGTTAGCTTAGCACTTGATCGGTTAGTATGTTGCTATTGCTTTCTTCATTACTTATACATGTTCCTATGACTATGAGATTATGCAACTCCCGTTTACAGGAGGAACACTTTGTGTGCTACCAAACATCACAACGTAACTGGGTGATTATAAAGGTGCTCTAAAGGTGTCTCCGAAGGTACTTGTTGGATTGGCGTATTTCGAAATTAGGATTTGTCACTCCGATTGTCGGAGAGGTATCTCTAGGCCCACTCGGTAATGCACATCACTATAAGCCTTGCAAGCATTGCAACTAATGAGCTAGTTGCGGGATGATGTATTACAGAATGAGTAAGAGACTTGCCGGTAACGAGATTGAACTAGGTATTGAGATACCGACGATCGAATCTCAGGCAAGTAACATACCGATGATAAAGGGAACAACGTATGTTGGTATGCGGTTTGACCGATAAAGATCTTCGTAGAATATGTGGGAGCCAATATGAGCATCCAGGTTCCGCTATTGGTTATTGACCGGAGACGTGTCTCAGTCATGTCTACATAGTTCTCGAACCCGTAGGGTCCGCACGCTTAAAGTTAGATGACGGTTATATTATGAGTTTATGTGTTTTGATGTACCGAAGGAGTTCAGAGTCCCGGATGAGATCAGGGACATGACGAGGAGTCTCGAAATGGTCGAGACATAAAGATTGATATATTGGAAGCCTATATTTGGATATCGGAAGTGTTCCGGATGAAATCGGGATTTTACCGGAGTACCGGGAGGTTACCGGAACCCCCCGGCAACATAATGGGCCTTAGTGGGCCTAGGTGGAAGAGAAGAGAGGCGGCTAGGGCTGGGCCGCGCGCCCCTCCCCCCTAGTCCGAATAGGACAAGGAGAAGGGGGCGGCGCCCCCCTTCCTTCTTCTCCCTCTCCTCTTTCCCCCCTCCCAAGTCCTAATCCAACTAGGAAAAGGGGGGAGTCCTACTCCCGGTGGGAGTAGGACTCCTCCTGGCGCGCCCCAAGGCTGGCCGCACCTCCCCCCTTTGATCCTTTATATACGGGGGCAGGGAGGCACCACATAGACACAACAATTGATCATTGATCTCTTAGCCGTGTGCGGTGCCCCCTCCACCATATTACACCTCGATAATATCATAGCGGTGCTTAGGCGAAGCCCTGCGTCGGTAGAACATCATCATCGTCACCACGCCGTCGTGCTGACGAAACTCTCCCTCAACACTCGGCTGGATCGGAGTTCGAGGGACGTCATCGAGCTGAACGTGTGCTGAACTCGGAGGTGCCGTGCGTTCGGTACTTGATCGGTCGGATCGTGAAGACGTACGACTACATCAACCGCGTTGTGTTAACGCTTCCGCTTTCGGTCTACGAGGGTACGTGGACAACACTCTCCCCTCTCGTTGCTATGCATCACCATGATCTTGCGTGTGCGTAGGAATTTTTTTGAAATTACTACGTTCCCCAACAGTGGCATCCGAGCCTGGTTTTGTGCGTAGATGTCATATGCACGAGTAGAACACAAGTGAGTTGTGGGCGATATAAGTCATACTGCTTACCAGCATGTCATACTTTGGTTCGGCGGAATTGTTGGATGAAGCGGCCCGGACCGGCATTACGCGTACACTTACGCGAGACTGGTTCTTCCGACGTGCTTTGCACAGAGGTGGCTGGCGGGTGTCAGTTTCTCCAACTTTAGTTGAACCGAGTGTGGCTACACCCGGTCCTTGAGAAGGTTAAAACAACACTAACTTGACGAACTATCGTTGTGGTTTTGATGCGTAGGTAAGAACGGTTCTTGCTCAGCCCAGTAGCAGCCACGTAAAACTTGCAACAACAAAGTAGAGGACGTCTAACTTGTTTTTGCAGGGCATGTTGTGATGTGATATGGTCAAGACATGATGCTAAATTTTATTGTATGAGATGATCATGTTTTGTAACCGAGTTATCGGCAACTGGCAGGAGCCATATGGTTGTCGCTTTATTGTATGCAATGCAATCGCCATGTAATTGCTTTACTTTATCACTAAGCGGTAGCGATAGTCGTAGAAGCAATAGTTGGCGAGACGACAACGATGCTACGATGGAGATCAAGGTGTCGCGCCAGTGACGATGGGGATCATGACGGTGCTTCGGAGATGAAGATCACAAGCACAAGATGATGATGGCCATATCATATCACTTATATTGATTGCATGTGATGTTTATCTTTTATGTATCTTATCTTGCTTTGATTTACGGTAGCATTATAAGATGATCTCTCACTAAATTTCAAGATAAAAGTGTTCTCCCTGAGTATGCACCGTTGCCAAAGTTCGTCGTGCCCAGACACCACGTGATGATTGGGTGTGATAAGCTCTATGTCCATCTACAACGGGTGCAAGCCAGTTTTGCACACGCAGAATACTCAGGTTAAACTTGACGAGCCTAGCATATGCATATATGGCCTCAGAACACTGAGACCGAAAGGTCGAGCGTGAATCATATAGTAGATATGATCAACATAGTGATGTTCACCATTGAAAACTACTCCATCTCACGTGATGATCGGTTATGGTTTAGTTGATTTGGATCACGTGATCACTTAGATGATTAGAGGGATGTCTATCTAAGTGGGAGTTCTTAAGTAATATGATTAATTGAACTTAAATTTATCATGAACTTAGTCCTGATAGTATTTTGCAAATTATGTTGTAGATCAATAGCTCGCGTTGTTGCTTCCCTGTGTTTATTTTTGATATGTTCCTAGAGAAAAATTATGTCGAAAGATGTTAGTAGCAAAGATGCGGATTGGATCCGTGATCTGAGGATTATCCTCATTGCTGCACAGAAGAATTATGTCCTTGATGCACTGCTAGGTGACAGACCTATTGCAGGAGCAGATGCAGACGTTATGAACGTTTGGCTAGCTCAATATGATGACTACTTGATAGTTTAGTGCACCATGCTTAACGGCTTAGAATCGGGACTTCAAAGACGTTTTGAACGTCATGGACCATATGAGATGTTCCAGGAGTTGAAGTTAATATTTCAAGCAAATACCCGAGTTGAGAGATATGAAGTCTCCAACAAGTTCTATAGCTAAAAGATGGATGAGAATAGCTCAAGCAGTGAGCATGTGCTCAGATTGTTTGGGTACTACAATCGCTTGAATCAAGTGGGAGTTAATCTTCCAGATAAAATAGTGATTCACAGAATTCTCTAGTCACCATCACCAAGTTAGTAGAACTTCGTGATGAACTATAGTATGCAAGGGATGACGAAAGTAATTCCCGAGCTCTTCGCGATGCTGAAATCGACGAAGGTAGAAATCAAAGAAAGACCATCAAGTGTTGATGGTTAACAAGACCACTAGTTTCAAGAAAAGGGCAAAGGGATAGAAAGGGAACTTCAAGAAGAACGGCAAGCAAGTTGCTGCTCAAGTGAAGAAGCCTAAGTCTGGTCCTAAGCCTGAGACTAAGTGCTTCTACTGCAAAGGGACTGGTCACTGGACGCGGAACTACCCCAAGTATTTGGTGGATAAGAAGGATGGCAAAGTGAACAAAGGTATATTGGATATACATGTTATTGATGTGTACTTTACTAGTGTTTATAGCAACCCCTCGGCATTTGATACTGGTTCAGTTGCTAAGAGTAGTAACTCGAAACGGGAGTTGCAGAATAAACAGAGACTAGTAAAAGGCGAGGTGACGATGTGTGTTGGAAGTAGTTCCAAGATTGATATGATCATCATCGCACACTCCCTATACTTTCGGGATTAGTGTTGAAACTAAATAAGTGTTATTTGGTATTTGCGTCGAGCATAAATATGATTTGATCATGTTTGTTGCAATACGTTTATTCATTTAAATTAGAGAATAATTGTTGTTCTGTTTACATGAATAAAACCTTCTATGGTCATACACCCAATAAAATGGTTTGTTGGATCTCGATCGTAGTGATACACATATTCATAATAATGAAGCCAAAAGATGCAAAGTTAATAATGATAGTGGAACTTATTTGTGGCACTGCCGTTTAGGTCATATCGGTGTAAAGCGCATGAAGAAACTCCATACTGATGGACTTTTGGAATCACTTGATTATAAATCACTTGGTACTTGCAAACCGTGCCTCATGGGCAAGATGACTAAAATGCTGTTCTCCGGAACTATGGAGAGAGCAACAGATTTGTTGGAAATCATACATACAGATGTATGTGGTCCGATGAATATTGAGGCTCGTGGCGGATATCGTTATTTTCTCACCTTCACAGATGATTTGAGCAGATATGGGCATATCTACTTAATGAAACATAAGTCTGAAACATTTGAAAAGTTCAAAGAATTTCAGAGTGAAGTTGAAAATCATCGTAACAAGAAAATAAAGTTTCTACGATCAGATCGTGGAGGAGAATATTTGAGTTACGAGTTTGGCCTTCAGTTAAAACAATGTGAAATAGTTTCACTACTCACGCCACCTGGAACACCTCAGTGTAATGGTGTGTCCGAACGTCATAACCGTACTTTATTAGATATGGTGCGATCTATGATGTCTCTTACCGATCTACCACTATCGTTTGGGGTTATGCATTAGAGACAGCTGCATTCATGTTAAATAGGGCACCATCTAAATCCGTTGAGATGACACCTTATGAACTGTGGTTTGGCAAGAAACCAAAGTTGTCGTTTCTTAAAGTTTGGGCTTGCGATGCTTATGTGAAAAAGTTTCATCCTGATAAGCTCAAACCCAAATCGAAGAAATGTGTCTTCATAGGATACCCAAAGGAGACAGTTGGGTACACCTTCTATCACAGATCTGAAGGCAAGACATTCGTTGCTAAGAATGGATGCTTTCTAGAGAAGGAGTTTCTCTCGAAAGAAGTGAGTAGGAGGAAAGTAGAACTTGATGAGGTAATTGTACCTGCTCCCTTATTGGAAAGTAGTTCATCGCAGAAACCAGTTTCTGTGACGCCTATACCAATTAGTGAGGAAGTTAATGATGATGATCATGGAACTTCAGATCAAGTTATTACTGAACCTCGTAGGTCAACCAGAGTAAGATCCGCACCAGAGTGGTACGATAATCCTGTTCTGGAGGTTATGTTACTAGACCATGACGAACCTATGAACTATGAAGAAGCGATGGTGAGCCCAGATTCCGCAAAATGGCTTGAGGCCATGAAATCTGAGATGAGATCCATGTATGAGAACAAAGTATGGACTTTGATTGACTTGCCCAATGATCGGCGAGCTATTGAGATTAAATGGATCTTCAAGAGGAAGACGGACGCTGATAGTAGTGTTACTATCTACAAAGTTAGAATTGTCGCAAAAGGTTTTCGACAAGTTTAAGGTGTTGACTACGATGAGAGTTTCTCACTCGTATCTATGCTTAAGTCTGTCCGAATCATGTTAGCAATTGCCGCATTTTATGAAATCTGGCAAATGGATAAACAAAACTGCATTCCTTAATGGATTTATTAAAGAAGAGTTGTATATGATGCAACCGGAAGGTTTTGACAATCCTAAAGGTGCTAACAAAATATGCAAGCTCCAGCGATCCATCTATGGACTGGTGCAAGCATCTCGGAGTTGGAATATACGCTTTGATAAGTTGATCAAAGGATATAGTTTTATACAGACTTGCAGTGAAGCCTGTATTTACAAGAAAGTGAGTGGGAGCACTACAACATTTCTGATAAGTATATGTGAATGATATATTGTTGATCGGAAATAATGTAGAATTATTCTGCAAAGCATAAAGGAGTGTTTGAAAGGAGTTTTTCAAAGAAAGACCTCGATGAAGCTGCTTACATATTGAGCATCAAGATCTATAGAGATAGATCAAAACGCTTGATAAGTTTTTTCAATGAGTACATACCTTGACAAGATTTTGAAGTAGTTCAAAATGGAACAGTCAAAGAAAGAGTTCTTACCTGTATTACAAGGTGTGAAATTGAGTAAGACTCAAAGCCCGACCACGGCAAAAGATAGAAAGAGAATGAAAGTCATTCCCTATGTCTCAGCTATAGGTTCTGTAAAGTATGCCATGCTGTGTAACAGATCTATTGTATACCCTACACTGATTTTGGCAAGGGAGTACAATAGTGATCTAGGAGTAGATCACTGGACAGCGGTCAAAATTATCCTTAGTGGAATAAGGATATGTTTCTCGATTATGGAAGTGACAAAAGGTTCATCGTAAAGGGTTACTCGATGACTCTAAGTCTCGGTCTAGATACATATTGAAAGTGGGAGCAATTAGCTAGAGTAGCTCCGTGCAGAGCATTGTAGACATAGAAATTTGCAAACTACTTACGGATCTGAATGTGACAGACCCGTTGACTAAAATTATCTCACAAGCAAAACATGATCACACCTTAGTACTCTTTGGTTGTTAATCACATAGCGATGTGAACTAGATTAATGACTCTAGTAAACCCTTTGGGTGTTGGTCACATGACAATGTGAACTATGAGTGTTAATCACATGGTGATGTGAACTATTGATGTTAAATCACATGGCGATGTGAACTAGATTATTGACTCTAGTGCAAGTGGGAGACTGAAGGAAATATGCCCTAGAGGCAATAATAAAGTTATTATTTATTTCCTTATATCATGATAAATGTTTATTATTCATGCTAGAATTGTATTAACCGAAAACATAATACATGTGTGAATACATAGACAAACAGAGTGTCACTAGTATGCCTCTACTTGACTAGCTCGTTGATCAAAGATGGTTATGTTTCCTAGCCATAGACATGAGTTGTCATTTGATTAACGGGATCACATCATTAGGAGAATGATGTGATTGACTTGACCCATTCCGTTAGCTTAGCACTTGATCGTTTAGTATGTTGCTATTGCTTTCTTCATGACTTATACATGTTCCTATGACTATGAGATTATGCAACTCCCGTTTACCGGAGGAACACTTTGTGTGCTACCAAACGTCACAACGTAACTGGGTGATTATAAAGGTGCTCTACAGGTGTCTCCGAAGGTACTTGTTGGGTTGGCGTATTTCGAGATTAGGATTTGTCACTCCGATTGTTGGAGAGGTATCTCTGGGCCCACTCTGTAATGCACATCACTATAAGCCTTGCAAGCATTGCAACTAATGAGCTAGTTGCGGGATGATGTATTACGGAACGAGTAAAGAGACTTGGCGGTAACGAGATTGAACTAGGTATTGAGATACCGACGATCGAATCTCGGGCAAGTAACATACCGATGACAAAGGGAACAACGTATGTTGTTGTGCGGTTTGACCGATAAAGATCTTCGCAGAATATGTGGGAGCCAATATGAGCATCCAGGTTCCACTATTGGTTATTGACCGGAGACGTGTCTCGGTCATGTCTACATAGTTCTCGAACCCGTAGGGTCCGCACGCTTAAAGTTAGATGACGGTTATATTATGAGTTTATGTGTTTTGATGTACCGAAGGAGTTCGGAGTCCCGGATGAGATCAGGGACATGACGAGGAGTCTCGAAATGGTCGAGACATAAAGATTGATATATTGGAAGCCTATGTTTGGATATCGGAAGTGTTCCGGGTGAAATCGGGATTTTACCGGAGTACCGGGAGGTTACCGGAACCCCCCGGCAACATAATGGGCCTTAGTGGGCCTAGGTGGAAGAGAAGAGAGGCGGCTAGGGCTGGGCCGCGCGCCCCTCCCCCCTAGTCCGAATAGGACAAGGAGAAGGGGGCGGCGCCCCCCCTTCCTTCTTCTCCCTCTCCTCTTTCCCCCCTCCCAAGTCCTAATCCAATTAGGAAAAGGGGGGGAGTCCTACTCCCGGTGGGAGTAGGACTCCTCCTGGCGCGCCCCAAGGCTGGCCGCACCTCCCCCCTTTGATCCTTTATATACGGGGGCAGGGGGGCACCACATAGGCACAACAATTGATCATTGATCTCTTAGCCGTGTGCAGTGCCCCCCTCCACCATATTACACCTCGATAATATCGTAGCGGTGCTTAGGCGAATCCCTGCGTCGGGAGAACATCATCATCGTCACCACGCCGTCGTGCTGACGAAACTCTCCCTCAACACTCGGCTGGATCGGAGTTCGAGGGACGTCATCGAGCTGAACGTGTGCTGAACTCGGAGGTGCCGTGCGTTCGGTACTTGATCGGTCGGATCGTGAAGACGTACGACCACATCAACCGCGTTGTGTTAACGCTTCCGCTTTCGGTCTACGAGGGTACGTGGACAACACTCTCCCCTCTCGTTGCTATGCATCACCATGATCTTGCGTGTGCGTAGGAAATTTTTTGAAATTACTATGTTCCCAAACACTCGGACGCCGGCGCTGGCCCCTCCCGACCTATGGGCAGCTCCGACAGGCGGCTAGCGCAATCGGCGCCTCCCCTACGCCGTCCCTCGCCCCGCCGGCTGCTACTTCCCCATGCTGTGCCCTCGCCCTGCCGGCTGTTGCTTCCCCACGCCGTCCCCTCGCCCCGCCTGCTGCTGCTTGCCCACGCCGTTCCCTCGCCCCACCGGTTGCTGCTCTCCCCCTTGTGGGCAACGGTGGGTGCTTGTGCCCACCCCGCCGGCCTGGACGCGCACGCCGGAATCAGAGGCGTGCGCCGCCCGCCGCGAGAGGCAGCGTGTTGGGGAACGTAGTAATTCAAAAAATTCCAACGATCACGCAAGATCTATCTAGGAGATGCATAGCAACGAGAGGGGGAGAGTGTGTCCACGTACCCTCGTGGACGGAAAGCGGAAGCGTTTAGTTAACGCGGTTGATGTAGTCGAACGTCTTCACGATCTAACCGATCCAAGTACCGAACGTACGGCACCTCCATGTTCAGCACACGTTCAGCTCGATGACGTCCCTCGAGCTCTTGACCCAGTAGAGGGTCGAGGGAGAGTTCCGTCAGCAGGACGGCGTGGCAACGGTGTTGGTGATGTGATCCGCGCAGGGCTTCGCCGAAGCACTATGACAATATGACCGAGGTGGTAAACTGTGGAGGGAGGCACCGCACACGGCTAAAAAACAACTGTTGTGTCTTTGGGGTGCCCCCTACCCACGTATATAAAGTAGGGGGAGGAGGAGGCCGGCCCAAGGGGGGCGCCAAGAGGGGGGAGTCCTACTAGGACTCCTTTCCTAGTAGGATTTGGCCCCCCTCCTTCCATCTAACGGAGAGGGGAAATGGGAAAGGAGGCAGAGGGAGAAGGAAGGGGGGCCGCGCCCCCACCCCTTGTCCAATTTAGATTGGGCTTGGGGGGGGGGGGCGCCACCTCCTGTGGCAGCCTCCCTCTCTCCACTATGGCCCAATAGGCCCATTAACTTTCTCAGGGGGTTCCGGTAACCTCTCGGTACTCCAAAAAATCCCCGATCTTCTTCGAAACCATTCTGGTGTCCATATATAACCTTCCAATATATCAATCTTTACCTCTCGACCATTTCGAGACTCCTCGTCATGTCCGTGATCTTATCCGGGACTCTGAACAAACTTCGGTCACCAAAACACATAACTCATAATCCAAATCATCATCGAACGTTAAGTGTGCGGACCCTACGGGTTCGAGAAGTATGTAGACATGACCGAGACACATCTCCGGTCAATAACCAATAGCGGAACCTGGATGCTCATATTGGCTTCTACATATTCTGTGAAGATCTTTATTGGTCAAACCGCATAACAACATACTTCATTCCCTTTGTCATCAGTATGTTACTTGCCCGGGATTCGATCGTTGGTATCATTATACCTAGTTCAATCTCGTTACCGGCAAGTCTCTTTACTCGTTCCATAATGCATCATCCCGTAACTAACTCATTAGTTACATTGCTTGCAAGGTTTATAGTGATGTGCATTACCGAGAGGGCCCAGAGATACCTCTCCGATACACGGAGTGACAAATCCTAATCTCGATCTATGCCAACTCAACAAACACCTTTGGAGACACCTGTAGAGCATCTTTATAATCACCCAGTTACGTTGTGACGTTTGATAGCACACAAAGTGTTCCTCTGGTATTCGGGAGTTGCATAATCTCATAGTCAGAGGAATATGTATAAGTCATGAAGAAAGTAATACGTCTTTGTCGTATCTACTTTTCCAAACACTTTTGCCCTTGTTTTGGACTCTAACTTGCATGATTTGAATGGAACTAACCCGGACTGACGCTGTTTTCAGCAGAATTGCCATGGTGTTATTTTTGTGCAGAAATAAAAGTTCTCGGAATGACCTGAAACTTCACGGAGATTATTTTTTGAAATAATAAAAAATACTGGCGAAAGAATCAAGGCCAGGGGGCCCACACCCTTTCCACGAGGGGGTGGGGCGCGCCTACCCCCCTGGGCACGCCCCCCGCCTCGTGGGCCCCCTGCTCCACCGACCTCAACTCCAACTCTATATATTCATGTTCTTTGAGAAAAAAATCAAAGAGAAGGATTCATCGCGTTTTACGATATGGAGCCGCCGCCAAGCCCTAATCTCTCTCGGGAGGGCTGATCTGGAGTCCGTTCGGGGCTCCGGAGAGGGGAATCCGTCGCCATCGTCATCATCAACCATCCTCCATCACCAATTTCATGATGCTCACTGCCGTGCGTGAGTAATTCCATCGTAGGCTTGCTGGACGATGATGGGTTGGATGAGATTTATCATGTAATCGAGTTAGTTTTGTTAGGGTTTGATCCCTAGTATCCACTATGTTCTGAGATTGATGTTGCTATGACTTTGTTATGCTTAATGCTTATCACTAGGGCCCGAGTGCCATGATTTCAGATCTGAACCTATTATGTTTTAATGAATATATGTGAGTTCTAGATCCTATCTTGCAAGTCAATAGTCACCTACTATGTGTTATGATCCGGCAACCCCGAAGTGACAATAATCGGGACCACTCCCGGTGATGAACGTAGTTTGAGGAGTTCATGTATTCACTATGTGTTAATGCTTTGGTCCGGTACTCTGTTAAAAGGAGGCCTTAATATCCCTTAGTTTCCAGTAGGACCCCGCTGCCACGGGAGGGTAGGAAAAAAGATGTCATGCAAGTTCTTTCCCATAAACACGTATGACTATATTCGGAATACATGCCTACATTACATTGATGAATTGGAGCTAGTTCTGTGTCACCCTATGTTATAACTATTGCATGAATAATCGCATCCGGCATAATTCTCCATCACCGATCCAATGCCTACGAGCTTTTCACATATTGTTCTTCCCTCATTTACTTTTCCGTTGCTACTTTTACAATTACTACAAAACTATCACTGTTACTTTTGCCACCGTTACTGTTACTATCATACTACTTTGCTACTAAATACTTTACTGCAGATATTAAGTTATCCCGGTGTGGTTGAATTGAAAACTCAACTGCTAATACTTGAGAATATTCTTTGGCTCCCCTTGTGTCGAATCAATAAATTTGGGTTGAATACTCTACCCTCAAAAACTGTTGTGATCCCCTATACTTGTGGGTTATCAAGACTATTTTCTGGCGCCGTTGCCGGGGAGCATAGCTCTATTCTTTGAGTCACTTGGGATTTATATCTGCTGGTCACTATGAGGAACTTGAAAGACGAGAAAACCAAAATTTATCCCTCAATTACGAGGGAGGTAAGGAACTGCCATCTAGCTCTGCACTTGATTCACCTTCTGTTTTGAGTAAGCTTGCGACACCTAAACCTGCTTCTGCTATTAATTCTGATAAGTCGCATGTTATTGATGATGCCACTTCTGCTATGCATGATACTTATGATGAAACTACTTCTATGCTTGATACTACTGTGCCACTAGGTGAATTTCTTGATGAACAACTTGCTAGGGCTAGAGAGAATGAAATTATTGAAACTGATAATATTGACGAAAGTGATGATGAAGATTCTCCCCCTAGATATGAATTGCCTGTTGTGCCTGAGGGTTATGTTATGGATGAAGAAACTGGTAGAGACTTTCTTGCTTGCAATGATAGGAGTGATCTTAAGAAATTATTAGTCAAGCTTAAAGAAAAATCTGTGAATGCTAGAATGAAATATGATCCTGCTTATGCTACTTCACCTATCTTTGTTACTAAGAAGGATTATGATTTCTCTTTTGATCCTGAGATAATTACTCTGGTTGAATCTGATCCTTTCTATGGCTATGAATCTGAAACTGTTGTGGCACATCTTACTAAATTAAATGATATAGCCACCCTATTCACTAATGATGAGAAAACTCGTTACTACTATATCCTTAAATTATTTCCGTTCTCATTAAAGGGTGATGCTAAAACATGGTTTAATTCTCTTGATCCTGGTTGTGTGCGTAGTCCCCAGGATATGATTTATTACTTCTCTGCTAAATATTTCCCTGCTCATAAGCAACAAGCTGCTTTAAGGGATATATATATAATTTTGTGCAAATTGAAGAAGAGGGTCTCCCACAAGCTTGGGGGAGGCTTCTCCAATTACTTAATGCTTTGCCTGATCATCCTCTCAAGAAAAATGAAATACTTGATATCTTTTATAATGGACTAACCTATGCTTCCAGAGACCACCTGGATAGTTGTGCTGGTTGTGTTTTTAGAGAAAGAACTGTTGATGAAGCTGAAATTCTATTGAATAATATGTTGACGAGTGAAAACAATTGGACACTCCCTGAACCAACTCCTAAGCCAACTCCGAAGAAAAGGGGTATTCTATTCCTTAGTCCTGAAGATATGCAAGAGGCAAAGAAATCTATGAAAGAAAAAGGTATTAAAGCTGAAGATGTTAAGAATTTACCTCCTGTTGAAGAAATACATGGCCTTAAGTTACCACCTATCGAAGAAATACATGGTCTTGATAACCCGACACAGGTAGTAAAGGTAAATTCTCTCTATAGATATGATAAAGCTGAAATTCCGCCTACTAAGTTTGCTAGCCAATGCTTAGATGAGTTTGATAATTTTATGGTTAAGCAAGAAATTTCAATGCTTATTTTGGTAGAAATTAAAACGCAATGCTTATATGATTGAACACTTGAGTGATTATATGTCTAGAGTTAAAGGTGAACTTAAACTCATTAGTAAACATGCTTCTATGGTTACCACTCAAGTTGAACAAGTACTTAATGCTCAGAATGATTTTCTCAATGAATTAAATAGTAAGAAAAATGATAATGCTGTTAGAGATATGACTAGAGGGGGTAAAATGACTCAGGAACCATTGTATCCTGAGGGCCACCCTAAGAGAATTGAGCAAGATTCTCAGAGAACTAATGTTGATGCACCTAGTCCTTCTAAGAAGAAGAAAAAGAAAAATGATAGGACTTTGCATGCTTCTAGTGAACCTGTTGTTGACACACCTGAGAATACCAATGATATTTCTATTTCTGATGCTGAAACACAATCTGGTAATGAACATGAACCTAGTGATAATATTAATGATGATGTTCATGTTGATGCTCAACCTAGTAATGACAATGATGTAGAGATTGAACCTGCTGTTGACCTTGATAACCACAATCAAAGAATCAACGTTATGATAAGAGAGACTTTGTTGCTAGGAAGCACGGTAAGGAAAGAGAACCTTGGGTTCAGAAACCCATGCCTTTTCCTCCCAAACCATCCAAGAAAAAGGATGATGAGGATTTTGAGCGCTTTGCTGAAATGATTAGACCTATCTTTTTGCGTATGCGTTTGACTGATATGCTCAAAATGAATCCTTATGCTAAGTACATGAAAGATATTGTTACAAATAAAAGAAATATACCGGAAACTGAAATTTCCACCATGCTTGCTAATTATACTTTTAAGGGTGGAATACCTAAGAAACTAGGAGATCCAGGAGTACCAACTATACCATGCTCCATTAAAAGAAACTATGTTAAAACTGCTTTATGTGATCTTGGAGCCGGTGTTAGTGTTATGACTCTCTCTTTATATCGTAGACTTGATTTGAATAAGCTGACACCTACTGAAATATCTTTGCAAATGGCCGATAAATGAACTGCTATACCTGTCGGTATTTGTGAGGATGTGCCTGTTGTGGTTGCAAACGTTACTATTTTAACGGACTTTGTTATTCTTGATATTCCCGAGGACGATAGCATATCTATTATTCTTGGAAGACCCTTTTTGAATACTGCAGGGGCTGTTCTTGATTGCAACAAAGGCAATGTCACTTTTCATGTTAATGGTAATGAGCATACGGTACACTTTCCGAGGAAACAACCTCAAGTCCACAATATCAATTCTATTGGAAAAATCCCATCGATTATTGTTGGAGGTTTTGAATTTCCTCTTCCTACTGTCAAGAAGAAATATGATATTCTTATTATTGGGGACGTGCATATCCCCGTTGAGGTAACTTAGTGCTATTCGAAAATTCTTCGATTTCATGCGATTCAGAATGAGTTTGTTAACAAGACCTGATCAACCTTGTTAGTGGATTCCTTTTGATGAGCATGAGATGGATGAAGTTAGAAAGCACAACTCTCTGTATCCTCCTTTTACTTTCCGTTATTTAGTTGAAATAAAGCAAAAATAGTATTTTCTGTCAGTTTTCTGAATTATCCGTGCAATAAAAAAATACCCCAAAAATAAAAGTTCTCCAAATGCCCCGAAATTGAAATATGATTTTTTCTGGAATATTTGAGAATATCTGGCACTAAGAACACAGCAGGGGAGCAAGCACGTGGCCACGAGAGTCCAGGGCACGCCCACCCCCTGGGCGCGCCCCCTGCCTCATGGGCCCTTGGTGGCTCCCCTCCACTTATTCCTGCACCCACACACTCCTTCTTTCTCCCAAAAAAATCACCAACCAGCTCAAGCACGAGTTTTAGCTCATTTTGCTGCGATTTTCGATCTCCTAGCTCAAAGCCCCACTCACAAAACTGCTTTGGGGGATTGTTCTTCGGTATGTGACTCCTCCAATGGTCCAATTAGTTTTTGTTCTAGTGCTTTATTCATTGCCAATTTTTGCTGCCTAGGTGACCATGTTCTTGAGCTTGCATGTGAAATTTATATGGTCCCAAGTAATTCTAATGCATGATATAGTCTCTAGGCACTTGTGGGAGTAGTTGCTATTAATTTTGTTGAGTTTGGTTCACTTTATTTGAAGTTACTAAAAATTTCAGAAATTTTTCAGAGGAAGAAATATGTTTAGAAAAATGTACCAAGGTGGTTCTTCAAGGAAGCAAGGACCCAGGCCCGCAATACGCGATGCGGACGATGAACCACCGAGGGAAGCTCAAGTGCGGCCTTGTGAATGGCCGTCAGAAAACTTCATGGTTCGAGCAGGAATTAAAGAGGAATTTGAGGCATATGTGCGTAATGCTGATTTGGAGGGCTTCGTGTCAGATAAGTGCCTCCAACAGTATTACCTTATTGATTCCTTTGTGAGAAGATTTAGATTTTCATCATCGCGCAACTCTCACACCGTCTTGTTTGGTCTTTATGATAAATCCTATACCATGGACCTAGAGGATTTTACTACTGCTTGTAAACTCCCGCGGTGGGGTAGTGCTAGTGAACCCCGCAAATCTGAGTTTAGAGATCTTCTTGCTAGTATCACAGTGGGGGAATCTAGAGAAATAACACAAGCTACCATAGGGAGCATTCATTTTCCTGCTATATATTATTTTGCTCTCTTCATAGGTAGATGCATAAATGGTAAGGATGAAGCCTGCCACATGTGTGTTCCTGATCTCAGCGTTCTCAGGAGTGCTGTGTTAGGAGATAAACAATATAACTTGGGGGCTATTGTTGCGCGTAGGTTGCATAATAACAGCATAAATGGAGATTTGTTTGGTGGAATTTATGCAACCTGTGTGGCTAATTTTCTTGAGATACCCATACATGAAAATGATATGGAATTGCCTCCCGCTTATCTAGATTATAATGCTATGGTTCGCCATCAGTTTATTGAGAGGAATGAACAGCCTCTCCAGTACCGACTAATGTTTGACAGGAGCCGCACTTTCCATGTTGCTCTCCCTGCTCCTACTCTCTTTGACTTTCAGGCAAAGGGGAGATATGTCATAACTAGGGAGGAGGCAAATGAGTACAAGAGGAGGACGAGGGCAGCTCGCCTCCAAGATGCAGCCCACGATGCAATAGCCGCTGCATCTCAGTACGACCCTAGTTACAACTTCGGATATCCGCCAGGCCAGTTGTGGCCATAGACCAACTTAGGCCAAAAGCCTAAGCTTGGGGGAGTATGTATTTCTCACCGACATTACATTTATGTTCACACACTCAAGCTAGTTGTCGGTGCTCATACTTTTTCATTGTACTATCCATGCTAGTTTATTTTCCTTTTTATGCTTTCTTCTTGTGTGTTTGAAAAACCAAAAAAATTAGTTGTAGCTTTTAGCTAGTTTACTTTTCATGTTGTAGTAGTAGTAATTAAAAGAAAACCCAAAAAGATTTCTTGTTCTTCTTTTGCTTGTTGGGAGCTTTCCCGTGTAAATAGTTTTATTTCTTTTCTTTCCCTTGGGGGTCGAGAGGGGGAGACCATTATGAAAATATTGAAGTGGCTCTTATATGCATTATTGTTGATTTAACCAAGAGCCCATATTGCCTTGTCTTCTCCTGTTTATTGAATGCTTGCAGATTCCAGCTTAGTCCAAAGCACGTGCACTATTATTATTATCATCGTTCGGTCGTGCAAGTGAAAGGCAATTATGACGATATATCATGGACTGATTGAGATGAGAGAAGCTGGTATGAACTCGACCTCTCTTGTTTTTGTAAATATGATTAGTTCACCGTTCCTGATTCAGCCTATTATGAATAAACATATTTGCAATGAAAATTAGAGATTATAGTTGCTTATGCCATGCTTAATTAGCTAGGAGTTTATAATGGTTTACCTTGCGTGCCAACATGCTATTAAAATGGTTGTGATGTGGTATAGTAGGGTGGTATCGTCCTTTGAATGATTCAAGTGGCTTGACTTGGCACATGCTCGCGTATGTAGTTGAAACAAAATCAACATAGCCTCCACGATATTTATGTTCATGGTGGATTATATCCTACTCATGGTTGCACTCAATGTTTATTAATTTAATGCATGTTCATGACTGTTGTCGCTCTCTAGTTGGTCGCTTCCCAGTCTCTTTCTAGCCTTCACTTGTACTAAGCGGGAATACTGCTTGTGCATCCAATCCCTTAAACCCCAAAGTTATTCCATATGAGCCCACCATACCTTCCTATATGCGGTATCTACCTGCCGTTCCAAGTAAATTTGTATGTGCGAAACTCTAAACCTTCAAATGAAATTCTGTTTTGCATGCTCGAATAGCTCATGTATCAACTAGGGTTGTCTGTATCTTCCATGCTAGGCGGGTTATTCTCAAGAGGAGTGGACTCCGCTCCTCACTCACGAGAAAATGGCTGGTCACCGGGATGCCCAGTCTCATGCTTTAAGAAAATCAAATCAAAATAATGGCAAACAAAACTCCCCCGGGATTGTTGTTCGTTGGAGGCACCCGTTGTTTCGGGCAAGCCATGGATTGATGCTTGTTGGTGGAGAGGGAGTATAAACTTTACCATTCTGTTTGGGAACCGCCTATAATGTGAGTAGCATGGAAGATATCGAGATATCTCGGTTGTTATGTTGACAATGAAAGTATGTTGCTCAAAATATTATTCATCTCTATTTAAAAGATCGAGGTCTGGCACCTCTACAAATCCCTGCTTCCCTCTGCGAAGGGCCTATCTATTTACTTTTATGTTGAGTGGTCACCCTCTTATTAAAAAGCACCGGCTGAAGAGCACCGCTGTCATTTGCATCCATTACTATTAATTTATATTGGGTATGACTAGGACTTGATCTCTTTTACCATGAATTACAATATTTAGTCAGTCCTTGATCTTTAAAGGTGCTCTGCATTTATGTTTTGCGGTCTTAGAAAGGGCTAGCGAGATACCATCTTGTTATATCATATTATGATTGTTTTGAGAAAGTGTTGTCATCCGAGATTTATTATTATTGCTCGCTAGTTGATTATGCCATTGAAATGAGTAAACATGAGACCTAAATGTTATTGTGAATATGGTTAGTCATAATGTTTGCTAAAAACTTGAATGCTGGCTTTACGTATTTACAACAACAAGAGCAAACAGAGTTTGTAAAAGTTTTTCTTTATCACTTTCAGTTTATCAACTGAATTGCTTGAGGACAAGCAAAGGTTTAAGCTTGGGGGAGTTGATACGTCTCCGTCGTATCTACTTTTCCAAACACTTTTGCCCTTGTTTTGGACTCTAACTTGCATGATTTATGGAACTAACCCAGACTGATGATGTTTTCAGCAGA
Source organism: Triticum aestivum (assembly GCF_018294505.1). Classification (NCBI taxonomy): domain Eukaryota; kingdom Viridiplantae; phylum Streptophyta; class Magnoliopsida; order Poales; family Poaceae; genus Triticum; species Triticum aestivum. Next base: position 364,791,996 of record NC_057796.1, read on the forward strand.
ATTGCCATGGTGTTATTTTTGTGCAAAAATAGAAGCTCTTGGAATGACCTGAAAATACTGGCGAAAGAATCAAGGCCAGGGGCCCACACCCTGTCCACAAGGGTGGGGGGCGCGCCCCCCTGCCTCATGGGCCATCTGGTGCTCCACCGACCTCAACTCCAACTCTATATATTCGTGTTCGGGGAGAAAAAATTCAGAGAGAAGGAGTCATCGCGTTTTACGATACGGAGCCGCCGCCAAGCCCTAATCTCTCTCGGGAGGGCTGATCTGGAGTCCGTTCGGGGCTCCGGAGAGGGGAATCCGTCGCCATCGTCATCATCAACCATCCTCCATCACCAATTTCATGATGCTCACCGTTGTGCGTGAGTAATTCCAATGTAGGCTTGCTGGACGGTGATGGGTTGGATGAGATTTATCATGTAATCAAGTTAGTTTTGTTAGGGTTTGATCCCTAGTATCCACTATGTTCTGAGATTGATGTTGCTATGACTTTGCTATGCTTAATGCTTGTCACTAGGGCCCAAGTGCCATGATTTCAGATCTGAACCTATTATGTTTTCATGAATATATGTGAGTTCTAGATCCTATCTTGCAAGTCAATAGTCACCTACTATGTGTTATGATCCGGCAACCCGAATTGATAATAATCGGGACCACTCCTGGTGATGACCGTAGTTTGAGGAAGTTCATGTATTCACTATGTGTTAATGCTTTGGTCCGGTACTCTATTAAAAGGAGGCCTTAATATCCCTTAGTTTCGAGTAGGACCCCGCTGCCACGGGAGGGTAGGACAAAAGATGTCATGCAAGTTCTTTCCCATAAGCACGTATGACTATATTCGGAATACATGCCTACATAACATTGATGAATTGAAGCTAGTTCTGTGTCACCCTATGTTATAACTGTTGCATGAATAATCGCATCCGGCATAATTCTCCATCACCGATCCAATGCGTACGAGCTTTTCACATATTGTTCTACCCTCATTTACTTTTCCGTTGCTACTGTTACAATTACTACAACACTATCACTGTTACTTTTGCCACCGTTACCGTTACTATCATACTACTTTGCTACTAAATACTTTGCTGCAGATATTAAGTTATCCAGGTGTGGTTGAATTGACAACACAACTGCTAATACTTGAGAATATTCTTTGGCTCCCCTTGTGTCGAATCAATAAATTTGGGTTGAATACTCTACCCTCGAAAACTGTTGCGATCCCTTATACTTGTGGGTTATCAGAAAGCAATAGCTATAAAACTAAACGATCATTATGCTAAGCTAACGGATGGGTCTTGTCCATCACATCATTTTCTAATGATGTGATCTCGTTGATCAAATGACAACACATGTCTATGGTCAGGAAACTTAACCATCTTTGATTAACGAGCTAGTCAAGTAGAGGCATACTAGGGACACACTATTTGTCTATGTATTCACACATGTACTAAGTTTCCGGTTAATACAATTCTAGCATGAATAATAAACATTTATCATGATATAAGGAAATATATATATATATAACAACTTTATTATTGCCTCTAGGGCATATTTCCTTCAGTCTCCCACTTGCACTAGAGTCAATAATCTAGATTACATAGTAATGATTCTAACAGCCATGGAGTCTTGGTGCTAATCATGTTTTGCTCGTGGAAGAGGCTTAGTCAACGGGTCTGCAACATTCAGATCCGTATGTATTTTGAAAATCTCTATGTCTCCCTCCTTGACTTGATCGCAGATGGAATTGAAGCGTCTTTTGATGTGTTTGGTTCTCTTGTGAAATATGGATTCATTCGCCAAGGCAATTGCTCCAGTATTGTCACAAAAGATTTTCATTGGACCTGATGCACTAGGTATTACACCTAGATCGGATATGAACTCCTTCATCCAGACTCCTTCATTTGCTGCTTCCGAAGCAGCTATGTACTCCGCTTCACACATAGATCCCGCCACGACGCTTTTCTTGGAACTGCACCAACTGACAGCTCCACCATTCAATATAAATATGTATCCGGTTTGTGACTTAGAGTCATCCGTATCAGTGTCAAAGCTTGCATCGACGTAACCATTTACGACAAGCTTTTTGTCACCTCCATAAACGAGAAACATATCCTTAGTCCTTTTCAGGTATTTCAGGATGTTCTTGACCGATGTCCAGTGATCCACTCCTGGATTTGTTTGGTACCTCCCTGCTAAACTTATAGCAAGGCACACATCAGGTCTAGTACACAGCATTGCATACATGATAGAACCTATGGCTGAGGCATAGGGAATGACTTTCATTTTCTCTCAATCTTCTGTAGTGGTCGGGCATTGAGTCTGACTCAACTTCACACCTTGTAATACAGGCAAGAACCTTTTCTTTGACTGATCCATTTTGAACTTCTTCAAAACTTTATCAAGGTATGTGCTTTGTGAAAGTCCAATTAAGCATCTTGATCTATCTCTATAGATCTTGATGCCCAATATATAAGCAGATTCACCGAGGTCTTTCATTGAAAAATTCTTATTCAAGTATCCTTTTATGCTATCCAGAAATTCTGTATTATTTCCAATCAGCAATATGTCATCCATATATATAATATTAGAAATGCTATAGAGCTCCCACTCACTTTCTTGTAAATACAGGCTTCTCCAAAAGTCTGTATAAAACCATATGCTTTGATCACACTATCAAAGCGTATATTCCAACTCCGAGATGATTGCACCAGTCCATAAATAGATCGCTGGAGCTTGCACACTTTGTTAGTACCTTTAGGATCGACAAAACCTTCTGGTTGCATCATATACAAATCTTCTTTAAGAAATCCATTAAGGAATGCAGTTTTGACATCCATTTGCCAAATTTCATAATCATAAAATGCGGCAATTGCTGACATGATTCGGACAGACTTAAGCATCGCTACGGGTGAGAAGGTCTCATCGTAGTCAACTCCTTGAAGTTGTCGAAAATCTTTCGCAACAAGTCGAGCTTTGTAGACAGTAACATTACCGTGAGCGTCAGTCTTCTTCTTGAGGATCCATTTATTCTCTATGGCTTTCCGATCATCAGGCAACTCAACCAAAATCCACACTTTGTTCTCATACATGGATCCCATCTCAGATTTCATGGCCTCAATCCATTTCGCGGAATCTGGGCTCATCATCACTTCCTCATAGTTCGTAGGTCCGTCATGGTCAAGTAACATGACCTCCAGAACAGGATTACCGTATCACTCTGGTGCGGACCGTACTCTAGTTGACCTATGAGGTTCGGCAGTAATTTGATCTGAAGTTTTATGATCATCATCATTAGCTTCCTCACTGATTGGTGTAGGAATCACTGGAACTGATTTCTGTGGTGAACTACTTTCCAATTCGGCAAAAGGTACAATTACCTCATCAAGTTCTACTTTCCTCCCACTCACTTCTTTTGAGAGAAACTCCTTCTCTAGAAAGGATCCATTCTTAGCAACGAATCTCTTGCCTTCGGATCTGTGATAGAAGGTGTACCCAACCGTCTCCTTTGGATATCATATGAAGGCACATTTCTCCGATTTGGGTTCAAGCTTATCATGTTGGAGCTTTTTCACATAAGCATCGCAGCCCCAAACTTTAAGAAACGACAGCTTAGGTTTCTTGCCAAACCACAGTTCATATAGTGTCGTCTCAATGGATTTAGATGGTGCCCTATTTAACGTGAATGCAGCCGTCTCTAAAGCATAACCCTAAAACGATAGTGGTAAATCGGCGAGAGACATCATAGATCGCACCATATCCAATAAAGTACGTTTACGACGTTCGGACACACCATTACACTGTGGTGTTCCAGGTGGCGTGAGTTGCGAAACTATTCCACATTGTTTCAAATGAAGACCAAACTCATAAATCAAATATTCACCTCCACGATCAGATTGTAGAAACTTTATTTTCTTGTAACGATGATTTTCCACTTCAATCTGAAATTCTTCGAACTTTTCAAATGTTTCAGACTTATGTTTCATCAAGTAGATATACCCATATCTGCTCAAATCATCTGTGAAGGTCAGAAAATAACGATACCCGCCGCGAGCCTCAACACTCATCAGACCGCATACATCAGTATGTCTTTTTTTTTTAATAAGTCAGTTGCTCGCTCCATTGTTCCGGAGAATGGAGTTTTAGTCATCTTGCCCATGAGGCATGGTTCGCAAGCATCAAGTGATTCCAAAAGTCCATCAGCATGGAGTTTTTTCATGCGCTTTACACCAATATGACCTAAATGGTAGTTCCACAAATAAGTTGCACTATCATTATTAAGTTTGCATCTTTTGGCTTCAATATTATGAATATGTGTATCACTACAATCGAGATTCAACCAAAAATAGACCACTCATCAAGGCTGCATGTACATAAAAGATATTACTCATATAAATAGAACAACCATTATTCTCTGATTTAAATGAATAACCGTCTCGCATTAACCAAGATCCAGATATAATGTTCATGCTCAACGCTGGCACCAAATAACAATTATTTAGGTCTAAAACTAATCCCGATGGTAGATGTAGAGGTAGCGTGCCGACGGTGATCACATCGACTTTGGAACCATTTCCCACGCGCATCGTCACCTCGTCCTTAGCCAATCTTTGTTTAATCCGTAGCCCCTGTTTCGAGTTGGAAATATGAGCAACAGAACCAGTATCAAATACCCAGGCGCTACTACGAGCATTAGTAAGGTACACATCAATGACATGTATATCAAATATAACTTTCACTTTGCCATCTATCCGCCAAATACTTGGGGCAGTTCCGCTTCAAGTGACCAGTCCCTTTGCAATAGAATAACTCAGTTTCAGGCTTAGGTCCAGACTTGGGCTTCTTCCCTTGAGCAACAACTTGCTTGCCATTCTTCTTGAAGTTCCCCTTCTTCCCTTTGCCCTTTTTCTTGAAACTAGTGGTCTTGTTAACCATCTACACTTGATGCTCCTTCTTGATTTCTACCTCTGTGGCCTTTAGCATTGCGAAGAGCTTGGGAATTGTCTTTTCCATCCCTTGCATATTATAGTTCATCTTGAAGCCTTTATAGCTTGGTGCAGTGATTGAAGAACTCTGTCAATGACACTATCATCAGGAAGATTAACTCCCAGTTGAGTCAAGTGGTTATGATACCCAGACATTTTGAGTATATCTTCACTGGCAGAACTATTCTCCTCCATCTTGCAGCTATAGAACTTGTTGGAGACTTCATATCTCTCAACTCGGGCATTTGCTTGAAATATTAACTTCAACTCCTGGAACATCTCATATGCTCCATGATGTTCAAAACGTCTTTGAAGTCCCAATTCTAAGCTATAAATCATGGCACACTGAACTATCGAGTAGCATCAGCTTTGCTCTGCCAGACATTCATAACGTCCGCAGTTGCTCCTGCAGCGGGTCTTGCACCTAACGGTGATTCCAGGACGTAATTCTTCTGTGCAGGAATGAGGATGATCCTCAAGTTACGGACCCAGTCCGTGTAGTTGCTACCATCATCTTTCAACTTAGCTTTCTCTAGGAACGCATTAAAATTTAAGGGAACGGTAGCATGGGCCATTGATCTACAGCAACATAGACATGCAAAAACTATCAGGTATTAAGTTCATGATAAATTAAAGTTCAATTAATCATATTACTTAAGAACTCCCACTTAGATAGACATCCCTCTAGTCATCTAAATGATCACGTGATCCATATCGACTAAACCATGTCCGATCAATGATGAACATCACTATGTTGATCATATCTACTATATGATTCACGTTCGACCTTTCGGTCTCAGTGTTCCGAGGCCATATCTGCATATGCTAGGATCGTCAAGCTTAACCCGAGTATTCTGCACGTGCAAAACTGGCTTGCACCCGTTGTGTGTGAACGTAGAGCTTATCACACCTGATTATCACGTGGTGTATCGGCACGACGAATTGTAGCAACGGTGCATACTCAGGGCGAACACTTGTACCTTGAAATTTAGTGAGGGATCATCTTATAATGCTACCGCCGTACTAAGCAAAATAAGATGCATAAAAGATAAACATCACATGCAATCAAAATATGTGACATGATATGGCCATCATCATCTTGTGCCTTTGATCTCCATCTCCAAAGCACCGTCATGATCTCGATCGTCACCAGCTTGACACCTTGATCTGCATCGTAGCATCGTTGTCGTCTCGCCAACTATTGCTTCTGGACTATCGCTACCGCTTAGTGATAAAGTAAAGCAATTACATGGCGATTGCATTTCATACAATAAAGCGACAACCATAAGGCTCCTGCCAGTTGCTGATAACATTTACAAAACATGATCATCTCATACAACAATTTATATCTCATCACGTCTTGACCATATCACATCACAACATGCCCTGCAAAAACAAGTTAAACGTCCTCTACTTTGTTGTTGCAAGTTTTACGTGGCTGCTACAGGCTTCTAGCAAGAACCGTTCTTACCTACGCATCAAAACCAAAATGATTTTTCGTCAAGTGTGTTGTTTTAACCTTCAACAAGGACCGGCCGTAGTCAAACTTGATTCAACTAAAGTTGGAGAAACACACACCCGCCAGCCACCTGTGTGCGAAGCACGTCGGTAGAACCAGTCTCATGAACGCGGTCATGTAATGTCGGTCCGAGCCGCTTCATCCAACAATACCGCCGAATCAAAGTAAGACATTGGTGGTAAGCAGTATGACTATTATCGCCCACAACTCATTGTGTTCTACTCATGCACATCATCTACGCATAGACCTGGCTCGGATACCACTGTTGAGGAACGTAGTACTTCAAAAAAAATTCCTACGATCACGCAAGATCTATGTAGGAGATGCATAGCAACGAGAGGGGGAGAGTGTGTCCATGTACCCTCGTAGACCGAAAGCGTAAGCGTTTAGTTAACGCGGTTGATGTAGTCGAACGTCTTCATGATCCAACCGATCCAAGTACCGAACGTACGGCACCTCCGTGTTCAGCACACGTTTAGCTCGATGACGTCCCTCGAGCTCTTGATCCAGAAGAGGGTCGAGGGAGAGTTCCATCAGCACGACGGCGTGGCGACGATGTTGGTGATGTGATCCGCGCACGGCTTCGCCTAAGAACTACAACAATATGACCGAGGTGGTAAACTGTGGAGGGGGGCACCGCACACGGCTAAGAAACAACTGTTGTGTCTTTGGGGTGCCCCCTACCCACGTATATAAAGGAGGGGGGAGGAGGAGGCCGGCCCAAGGGGGGGCGCCAAGAGGGGGGAGTCCTACTAGGACTACTTTCCTAGTAGGATTCGGCCCCCCCTCCTTCCATCTAACGGAGAGGGGAAAGGGGAAAGGAGGGAGAGGGAGAAGGAAAGGGGGGTTGCGCCCCCACCCCTTGTCCAATTCGGATTGGGTTTGGGGGGCACCTCCTGTGGCAGCCTCCCTCTCTCCACTATGGCTCAATAGGCCCGTTAACTTTCCTGGGGGGTTCCGGTAACCTCCCGGTACTCCGAAAAATCCCTGATCTTCTTCGGAACTATTCCGGTGTCTGTATATAGCCTGAATATCAATCTTTACCTCTCGACCATTTCGAGACTCCTCCTCATGTCCGTGATATTATCAGGGACTCCGAACAAACTTTGGTCACCAAAACACATAACTCATAATACAAATCGTCATCGAACGTTAAGCGTGCGGACCTTACGGGTTCGAGAACTATGTAGACACACATCTCCGGTCAATAACCAATAGCAGAACCTGGATGCTCATATTGGCTCCTACATATTCTACGAAGATATTTATCGGTCAAATCGCATAACAACATACTTCATTCCCTTTGTCATCGGTATGTTACTTGCCCGAGATTCGATCGTTGGTATCATTATACCTAGTTCAATCTCGTTACCGGCAAGTCTCTTTACTCGATCCGTAATGCATCATCCCGTAACTAACTCATTAGTTACATTGCTTGAAAGGCTTATAGTGATGTGCATTACCAAGAGGGCCCAGAGATACCTCTCCGATACACGGAGTGACAAATCCTAATCTCGATCTATGCGAACTCTGTTGGGGAAGGTAGTAATTTCAAAAAACTTCCTACGCACACGCAAGATCAGGGTGATGCATAGCAACGAGAGGGGAGAGTGTTGTCCACGTACCCTCATAGACCGAAAGCGGAAGCGTTAGCACAACGCGGTTGATGTAGTCGTACGCCTTCACGATCCGACTGATCCAAGTACCGAACGTACGACACCTCCGAGTTCAGCACACGTTCAGCTCGATGACGTCCCGCGAACTCCGATCCAGCAGAGCTTCACGGGAGAGTTCCGTAAGCACGACGGCGTGATGACGGTGATGATGTTGCTACCGACGCAGGGCTTCGCCTAAGCACCGCTACAATATGACCGAGGTGGATTATGGTGGAGGGGGGCACCGCACACGGCTGGAATAGATCAACAGATCAACTTGTGTGTCTAGAGGTGCTCTCCTGCCCCCGTATATAAAGGAGCAAGGGGGAGAGGCCGCCGGCCAAGGAGGGCGCGCCAGGGGGGAGTCCTACTCCCACTCGGAGTAGGACTCCTCCTTTCCTAGTATGAGTAGGAGAAGGGGGGAGCAGGAAGTGCAAAGAAGGAAGGAGAGGGGGGCCACCGCCCCCTTCCCTTGTCCAATTTAGACTGGGGCAAGGGGAGCCGCGCGCCACCTCCTGGCTGCCCTCTCTCTTCTCCACTAAGGCCCAATAGGCCCATTACATCCCCGGGGGGTTCCGGTAACCTCCCGGTACTCCAGTAAAATCCCGATTTCACCCGGAACACTTCCGACGTCCAAATATAGGCTTCCAATATATCAATATTTATGTCTCGACCATTTCGAGACTCCTCGTCATGTACCCGATCTCATCCGGGACTCCGAACTACCTTCGGTACATCAAATCACATAACTCATAATACAAATCGTCACTGAACGTTAAGCGTGCGGACCCTACCAGTTCGAGAACTATGTAGACATGACCGAGACACATCTCCGGTCAATAACCAATAGCGGAACCTGGATGCTCATATTGGCTCCTACATATTCTATGAAGATCTTTATCGGTCAAACCGCATAACAACATACGTTGTTCCATTTATCATCGGTATGTTACTTGCCCGAGATTCGATCGTCGGTATCTCAATACCTAGTTCAATCTCGTTACCGGCAAGTCTTTTTACTCGTTGCGTAATGCATCATCCTGCAAATAACTCATTAGTCACATTGCTTGCAAGGCTTAAAGTGATGAGCATTACCGAGAGGGCCCAGAGATACCTCTCCGACAATCGGAGTGACAAATCCTAATATCGAAATACGCCAACTCAACAAGTACCTTCGGAGACACCTGTAGAGCACCTTTATAATCACCCAGTTACGTTGTGACGTTTGGTAGCACACAAACTGTTCCTCCGGTAAATGGGAGTTGCATAATCCCATAGTCATAGGAACATGTATAAGTCATGAAGAAAGCAATAGCAACATACTAAACGATCAAGTGCTAAGCTAACGGAATGGGTCAAGTCAATCACATCATTCTCCTATTGATGTGATCCCGTTAATCAAATGACAACTCATGTCCATGGCTAGGAAACTCAACCATCTTTGATTAACGAGCTAGTCAAGTAGAGGCATACTAGTGACACTATGTTTGTCTATGTATTCACACATGTATTATGTTTCCGGTTAATACAATTCTAGCATGAATAATAAACATTTATCATCATATGAGGAAATAAATAATAACTTTATTATTGCCTCTAGGGCATATTTCCTTCAGTCTCCCACTTGCACTAGAGTCAATAATCTAGTTCACATCGCCATGTGATTTAACATCAATAGTTCACATCTTTATGTGGTTAACACTCATAGTTCACATCGACATGTGACCAACACCCAAAGGGTTTACTAGAGTTAGTAATCTAGTTCACATCGCTATGTGATTAACACCCAAAGAGTATTAAGGTGTGATCATGTTTTGCTTGTGAGATAATTTTAGTCAATAGGTCTGTCACATTCAGATCCGTAAGTATTTTGCAAATTTCTATGTCTACAATGCTCTGCACGGAGCTACTCTAGCTAATAGCTCCCACTTTCAATATGTATCTAGATCGAGACTTAGAGTCATCCAGATCGGTGTCAAGGCTTGCATTGACGTAACTCTTTACGACGAACTCTTTGTACCCTCCATAACCAAGAAATATTTCCTTATTCCACTAAGGATAATTTTGACCGCTGTCCAGTGATCTACTCCTAGATCACTATTGTACTCCCTTGCCAAACTCAGTGTAGGGTATACAATAGATCTGGTTCACAGCATGGCATACTTTATAGAACCTATGGCTGAGGCATAGGGAATGACTTTCATTCTCTTTCTATCTCCTGCCGTGGTCAGGCTTTGAGTCTTACTCAACTTCACACCTTGCAACACATGCAAGAACTCTTTCTTTGACTGTTCCATTTTGAACTAATTCAAAGTCTTGTCAAGGTACATACTCATTGAAAATCTTATCAAGCGTCTTGATCTATCTCTATAGATCTTGATGCTCAATATGTAAGCAGCTTCACCGAGGTCTTTCTTTGAAAATCTCCTTTCAAAAACTCCTTTATGCTTTCTAGAAAATTCTACATTATTTTTGATCAACAATATGGCATTCACATATATTTATTAGAAATGTTGTAGTGCTCCCAATCACTTTCTTGTAAATACAGGCTTCACCGCAAGTCTGTAGAAAACTATATGCTTTGATCAACTCATCAAAGCGTATATTCCAACTCCGAGATGCTTGCACCAGTCCATAGATGGATCGCTGGAGCTTGCATATTTTGTTAGCACCTTTAGGATCGACAAAACCTTCTGGTTGCATCATATACAACTCTTCTTTAAGAAATCCATTAAGGAATGTAGTTTTGACATCCATTTGCCAGATTTCATAAAATGTGGCAATTTGCTAACATGATTCGGACAGACTTAAGCATCGCTACGTGTGAAAAAATCTCATCGTAGTCAACACCTTGAACTTTGTCAAAAAACCCTTTTTTCCGACAAGTCTAGCTTTGTAGATAGTAACACCACTATCAGCGTCCGTCTTCCTCTTGAAGATCCATTTATTTTCTATGGCTTGCCGATCATCGGGCAAGTCAACCAAAGTCCACACTTTGTTCTCATACATGGATCTCATCTCAGATTTCATGGCCTCAAGCCATTTCGCGGAATCTGGGCTCATCATCGCTTCCTCATAGTTCGTAGGTTCGTCATGGTCAAGTAACATGACCTCCAGAACAGGATTACCGTACCACTCTGGTGCTGATCTCACTCTGGTTGACCTACGAGGTTCGGTAGTAACTTGATCTGAAGTTACATGATCATCATTATTAGCTTCCTCACTAATTGGTGTAGGAGTCACATGAACAGATTTCTGTTATGAACTACTTTCCAATAAGGGAGCAGGTACAACTACCTCATCAAGTTCTACTTTCCTCCCACTCACTTCTTTCGAGAGAAACTCCTTCTCTAGAAAGGATCCATTCTTAGCAACGAATGTCTTGCCTTCGGATCTGTGATAGAAGGTGTACCCAACTGTCTCCTTTGGGTATCCTATGAAGACACATTTCTCCGATTTGGGTTTGAACTTATCAGGATGAAACTTTTTCACATAAGCATCACAACCCCAAATTTAAGAAACGACAACTTAGGTTTCTTGCTAAACCACAGTTCATACGGTGTCGTCTCAACGGATTTAGATGGTGCCCTTTTTAACGTGAATGCCGTTGTCTCTAATGCATAACCCCAAAACGATAGTGGTAAATCGGTAAGAAACATCATAGATTGCACTATATCCAATAAAGTACGGTTATGACGTTCAGACACACCATTATGTTGTGGTGTTCCAGGTGGCATGAATTTGTGAAACTATTCCACATTGTTTTAATTGAAGACCAAACTCGTAACGCAAATATTCGTCTCCGCGATCAGATCGTAGAAACTTTATTTTCTTGTCACGATGATTTTCCACTTAACTATGAAATTCTTTGAACTTTTCAAATGTTTCAGACTTATGTTTCATCAAGTAGATATACCCATGTCTGCTCAAATCATCTTTGAAGGTTAGAAAATAACGATACCCGACGCGAGCCTCAACACTCATCAGACCGTATACATCAGTATGTATTATTTCCAACAAGTTTGTTACTTGCTCCATTGTTCCGGAGAACGGAGTCTTAGTCATCTTGCCCTTGAGGCATGGTTCGCAAGCATCAAGTGATTCATAATCAATTGATTCCAAAAGCCCATCAGCATGGAGTTTCTTCATGCGCTTTACACCAAATGACCTAAACGGCAGTGCCACAAATAAGTTGCACTATCATTATTAACTTTGCATCTTTTGGCTTCAATATTATGAATATGTGTATCACTACGATCGAGATCCAACAAACTATTTTCATTGGGTGTATGATCATCGAAGGTTTTATTCATGTAAACAGAATAACAATTATTCTCTGATTTTAAATGAATAAAATATATTGCAATAAACATGATCAAATCATATTCATGCTTAACGCAAACACCAAATAACATTTATTTAGGTTCAACACTAATCCCGAAAGAATAGGTAGTGTGCGATGATGATCATATCAATCTTGGAACTACTTCCAACACACATCGTCACTTCACCCTTAACTAGTCTCTGTTCATTCTGCAACTCCCGTTTCGAGTTACTTCTCTTAGCAACTGAACCAGTATCAAATACCGAGGGGTTTCTATAAACCCTCGTAAAGTACACATCAATAACATGTATATCAAATATAGCTTGTTCACTTTGCCATCCTTCTTATTCGCCAAATACTTGGGGTAGTTCCGCTTCCAGTGACCAGTCCCTTTGCAGTAGAAGCACTTAGTCTCAGGCTGAGGTCCAGACTTGGGCTTCTTCACTTGAGCAGCAACTTGCTTGCCGTTCTTCTTGAAGTCCCCCTTCTTCCCTTTGCCCTTTTTCTTGAAACTAGTGGTCTTGTCAAACATCAACACTTGATGTTTTTCGTGATTTCTTCCTTCGCCGATTTTAGCATCGCGAAGAGCTTGGTAATTATTTTCGTCATCCCTTGCATATTATAGTTCATCACGAAGTTCTAGTAACTTGGTGATAGTGACTAGAGAACTTTGTCAATTACTATCTTATCTGGAAGATTAACTCCCACTTGATTCAAGCAATTTTAGTACCCAGACAATCTGAGTACATGCTCACTGGTTGAGCTATTCTCTTCCATCTTGTAGGCAAAGTACTGTCAGAGGTCTCATACCTCTCGACACGGGCATGAGTATGAAATACCAATTTCAACTCTTGGAACATCTTACATGCTCCGTGGCGTTCAAAACATTTTTGAAGTCCCGGTTCTAAGCCGTAAAGCATGGTGCACTAAATTATCAAGTAGTCATCATACCGAGCTTTGTGAAACGTTCATAACGTCTGCATTTGCTCTTGCAATAGGTCTGTCAAGTAGCGGTGCATCAAGGACATAATTCTTCTGTGCAACAATGAGGATAATCCTCAGATCACGGACCAAGTCCGCAACTTTGCTACTATCATCTTTATACTTAGTTTTCTCTAGGAACATATCAAAAATAAAACAGGGGAGCTAAACGCGAGCTATTGATCCACAACATAGATATGCTAATACTACCAGGACTAAGTTCATGATAAATTAAAGTTCAATTAATCATATTACTTCAGAACTCCCACTTAGTGTCACGCCCGGTTTTTCAATAAAATAATTATTGAGAGACCGATCCCTTTTACGGACCAGTAAAGAAGAATTCCTTCTCACTAGTAGACAATATCTTGGTCACAGAAGAAAAATACCAGGAGTACTGAATATCATACAAGGTTGAGCGGGGACTGCCCAACAATTTATTACATGCACGCCGATAAAACAAGACGGCGGATAGGGTGGCATAACTACTAACTCACGATAATAGCGGTGGTGGAAATATCACCGCGAAGCGGGTGATATGACTCCTGAAGACTACAGCTCTTCGAGCGTCGGAGTGAGGCTCGAGGAGACTTATTGCGGGTGGCGGAAGCGTATAATACAAGTGACCAATATCCGGGATCGCACAGGGCTGACTGGGATTCCTCTAGGCGTCGGACGCGCTATCAAACTCCTCATCCAAGATATCACCTTCGTCAACATCTGGCCAAATCAACAAGCCAGGTGAGTACTATGAAAGTACTCGCAAGACAGTTCGGACATAAGATATAACAAATGTAAGCATGAAGTATAAGAACAGATTAACCGGTGCGTTCAGACACAGAGATAACAATGCATGGGAATAATAGCAGAGAAGTCGGGCGGTAGTCCTCCCGAAATCCCAAAATAAATACTGGGTGCCAAACGAGGGTCTGAATGACTCCTCGAGAGGAAACTGCAAGAATAGTAATACTGGTGCCAAACGAGGGTCTGAATTACTCCTCGAGAGGAAACTGCAAGAATAGTAATACTGGTGCCAAACAAGGGTCTGAATGACTCCTCGAGAGGAAACTGCGAGAATAATAATGCCGCAGTCGGGCGTCAGGGCGACACCACATAAAGGGCTTATAACAGAAATAAAAGACAAACATGCCACAGTCGGACGTCTGAGCGACATCACATAAAGGGCTTATATTGAAAGTAAAAGGCAAACATGCCATAGTCGGACGTCTGAGCGACATCATGTAAAGGGCTTATATTGAAAGTAAAAGGCAAACAGGCCACAGTCGGACGTCTGAGCGACATCACATAAAGGGCTTATATTGTAGCTCAATAATACAGTAGCTCGAGAACATAAATTATCACATGTACGAGACAGATATAAGGTTAGTCCATCCACAGGAATAACAATTAAACTAGTTTTACCACTTGAGCTTGTTCACCGGGGATAAATTTCCACGAGGATAGATATGGATATACTGATCACCCTACTTGATCATGGATACGATGACTTGGAAGGATTTGACTCTGCAGAGTTTGTACTTAACCACAGCCAACGGATTTCAGTAGTCACGGGGACTAGTTCCGTTTACGGTGTTTTGGAAGAAACACGTCTAACCAGTACACACCCATTCAACATTCCGAAGCCAGGGATCACCCTCAGCAACGTTCAAGAAAAACCTTGAGAAAGGGAGGCTACAACCTCGCGTAGCATGGGATCAAATTTCTATACGCGCGCTCTAAGGGGGTGCCCCCCCTCTCGGTCCCAACCGGAAACACCCATGCCCCCTGACCGGATGACTGGCTTTAATCCAGGGCCATGGAACCATCATCCCAGCCCCTCTGTTTGGTGTGTACACGGAAAGAGGTTACCAACTTACTAACCCGTATCCTGGCAAAGAAACATGTGGTAGCACGGAAGGGAAAAGAACGATAACGTGACTCCGTCCACATTAACGTCGGAATTTGTCGGATGACGCAAGGCTGGTATGCTACAACAGTACCACCTTGCTGCCCTTCATGTCACCACATGATTAGGCCATCTCTCACCAGAGGTCATCGCAACTTTGGAAACACGCGGGTAGTTGCCTCACAAGCAACGAGATACTCACCGATACTCATATGCCACGCACAACCTCTCACGCAAACATGCAAAACACCTATCATATCAAAGGTTCAAACATGCTTGCCTGGTTCGGAGAAGTCGGAGTCTAGCTCGGCGAAGTTCGCGGCTCCGTCACCTCTTCTGGAACCTACGGCATACGAAAACGGGCACTAACGTGAAAACCAACGCGTGCATAAAAAGTTCTCCAAAAATTTTCCAAATAAACCCCATAAAAAACTAGACAAAATTTTAAGACTTTTAGAAAAAGAATCACTCAAAAATCACTTTTTATTAAAAAGTTATAAAGGTTTCTGTCCAGGGACTCATCTGTAATGAAACAGAAAAGTTCCAGGGTTTAAACTGAGAAAACAGAAAACGCTTCGGAAAGAAACGCGCCAGCTCAAAAGGGAAAACGTATTTTGCTCGAAGGCGCCAACAGAAAACGTTTCAAGGGGGAAGAGAATAGAGGCTGACAGGGGGTCCCACATGTCAGGTTTAAAAAGCTCGCCGGCGCCCGAAGACTGCGGTGGACGCCGGCGTCGAACCACGGCGAGTCAGGGAGATCGGAGGGTACCAAGAGCTTCAGCGTGTCCTTCCGCGTCGGTGGGTGGTGGACTCGACCGACGGAGAGCACCACGTCGACGGCGACACTTTCTCCGGCGGACGGCGGCTCGGGTGATGGTGGGGAACTCCGGTGGTGAGCTGCAAACTCCGAATTGAAGCGCGGGTCAGGAGAGTGGATGCATAGGAAAGCTACTGGCAAGAGATGGGAGGCAGGGGTGCACGCACGGGAGCGAATCGAGCTGGAACCCGTGGCGGGTCGCGGTGGCCGGAGTTGAGGAAGGAGACCTCCTCGGGGCTCTTCCAGTGGCTAGGCAGGGTCTTGGTGGAGTGCAGAGGTGGTGTGGGTTCGAGTTGAAGCTCGGGGCCTCTACTTATAGGCGGATCGAGGGGGTGGCCGTGAACGGGGTTGCTCCGGCGAGAGATTACGGCGAGGCAGTGGTTGAGAAGGGGGTTTGAGTGGCCGGGCAGCATCAGGGAGGTTTACTGGTGCCGTTCCACTGCTAAACTGGGTTGGTCTTGGCGTAATGGCGCCGGTCCACGGTGGGGTGGCCGCACGGGCACGACGGCGGCAGAGAGCGCGCTCCGCGCCCTGCGGTTCACGACGAGAGTGGCAGCGCGTTCTGGGGAGTGGAAGGCCACGCGGCGAGCTCCGGTGGCTTGGGCGGCGCTGGGTGGCGCCGTCTGCGCCGCGCCTCTCTCTGGCGGCCGCAAAGCCGCCGCTGTCGTCGGTCACGAGGCGGCGCACCTCCTCCTGCTCGTCGCCGACGTCCGCAAGGCTCCAGGGGATCGTGCGGTGCAGGAACAAGGGGAAGAGGATGGGGAGCAAGGCGACACCGCGGCACTGTCGAGATCGACAACCGTTTCTGAAGAAAACGATAGTAACACTGAACTGTTTCTGAACTTAACTGAACAATGACAGTAACAGTGTCCAGTAGGTGTTCGACAGAATGATTTGGCAAGGAGAAAAATTTTCCTGGGGCTGGGACTTGGTGAGGTGACCACTCAATGCACCCAGGGGCTGCCTGATTTTTACCAGAATTTTTGGAGAAGGATTTGAATGAATTTCACCAAATTTGACAAATCTGGTCCAAACTTGCAGCAGGTATAGTTTGAAAAATTTGAACTGAAGACTAGTGGATCTTCATGGATCTTGGTTGAGGGTTCAAAGGACTAGGAAGGGAAAAAGGTTTGGGGGCAAAAATCAAGACAAAAATGGTAGCTCCTTTGTAAATCTCCAAGGGCTAGAATAGGAGACAGAAATTGTTTTGACACGATTTAAATGGAAAAATAATTTTATGGAGAGGTCCAACTTGCTGGATTTGAAGTAAATCATGATCCAAAGGTGAGGGAAGGGTTAGGAGAGTGGATTTGCACTAAGGCCATGGCAAGAGAGAATTGTTGAAAGTGGTAGAGGATTATTCCAAAAGCTATAGAGTATTTTCAAAGAACTTTTCCAAAGGCATTTTTCCCAAAAGAAATACATTTTGGTTTGAGTCCCAGTAAAAAGCAAGAACCTCCAAGATCAAAACAAGTCTTGGGTGAATCCAAATAAAACTCTAGCCATAAAAAAAATATTTTGAAAGGGAGAGTTCTTTTGAAGAAAAATTTAAATCACCTCCCTCAAGTCAAATAAAATCTTTTGAAAAAATCCAAATAAAAACTTGGGTGTCACAACACCTACCCCCTTAGGAAAAATCTCGTCCTCGAGATTTCTGCTGATCCTCAAATAGATATGGATACTCCGCCTGGAGGAAATCTTCCCTTTCCCATGTAGCTTCATCCTCGGTGTGATTGCTCCACTGAACCCTGAAAAATTTTGTCGCTTTCTGACGGGTCCTCCGTTCAGACTCTTCCAAAATCTTTACTGGCCTCTCTCTGTAGGTGACGTCTAGTTGCACATCAATGCTCTCATGAGATACATGCTTCTCCGGGTTACTCACACATTTTCTCAATTGTGAGACGTGGAATACGTCATGGACGTCTGACAGCTCCTTGGTTAGGTCTAGTTTGTAGGCTACTGTGCCTCTTCGTGTGACTACACGGAATGGTCCAATAAATCTCGGGGCTAGCTTCCCCTTAATTTTGAACCGTTGCAGACCCCTCATAGGAGACACTCGTAGGTACACGGAATCACCGGGTTCAAAGCTGACCTCACGATGTTTTTGATCGTAGTAGCTCTTTTGTCGGCTCTGCGCTGTCTTGAGTCTGTCCCTGATCTGCTTAACTTTCTCCTCGGCCTCTTTAAGCATGTCTGGGCCGAAGATATGACTGTCACCTGTTTCTGACCAATTTAGTGGGGTACGACACCTCCGTCCGTACAATGCTTCAAAGGGTGCCATTTGCAAGCTGGCTTGGTAACTATTGTTGTAAGCAAACTCGGCATACGGCAAACTCTCTTCCCAACTGGATCCATAGGTGAGCACACAGGCTCTCAGCATATCCTCTAGGATTTGGTTCACACGTTCCGTTTGTCCATCAGTCTGAGGGTGGTACGCTGTACTGAATGCTAGTTGCGTGCCCAGGGCTTGTTGCAGGTGATCCCAAAATTTGGAGACAAATTGTGTGCCTCGTCGGATATTATAGTCTTTGGGACTCCATGCAAACAAACTATACGGGAGAGATAAAGCTTGGCCAGCCTTTGTGTGGAGTAGGTAGTCTTCACGGGAATGAAATGAGCAACCTTGGTTAGTCGGTCTATGATGACCCATATGGCGTCATTTCCGCGTTGTGATCGGGGTAGTCCAACGATGAAATCCATTCCTATTTCATCCCATTTCCACTCCGGTATCCTGTTTGGCTGGAGTAGCCCTGCTGGCTTTTGATGCTCGGCCTTGATGTGCTGACATGAATCGCAACAAGCAATAAATGCGGCTATATCCCTTTTCATACCGTGCCACCAAAATCTTTCCTGAATGTCCTTGTACATTTTGGTACCTCCAGGATGGATTGAGTATGGAGCGGTGTGGCTTTCGGTTAAGATTTGTCGCTTGAGTTCCTCAGTGTTAGGTACGCAAAGTCTGTCTCCGTACCATAATATTCCTTCACTGTCTGTGACGAACTCTGAAGCCTTACCAAGGTTCATTTTCTTCTTTATACCTTCGATGCTGGGATGTCCCTGTTGAGCCTTCTTAATTTGTTCCACTAGGGTGGGTTGTATCTCCAGATTTGTTATGGTGCCCTCAGAGACTAACATCATGTTGAGCCTACCAAACTCTTGCTGAAATTCAGGCCTCAAGTTTTGCGGACCGTCGTTGTCCGGGCTGGGGTTTCGACTAAGAGCATCAGCCACTACATTTGCTTTCCCTGGATGGTAATGAATGCCGACATCATAGTTCTTGACCAATTCCAACCAGCGTCGTTGGCGTAAATTTAGCTCTGGCTGTGTGAAAATATATTTGAGGCTCTTATGGTCCGTATATATTTCACAGCGATTTCCCAACAGAAAGTGCCTCCACTCCTTGAGTGCATGAATGACTGCTGCTAGCTCCAAGTCATGTGTTGGGTAGTTTTCCTCATGTTTTCGCAGCTGCCTGGAGGCATATGCGACAACTTTGCCATCTTGCATTAGTACACATCCGAGGCCTTTTCGGGACGCGTCACAATATACTTCAAAACTCTTGTGTATGTCTGGCACGGTTAATACTGGTGCGGTTGTTAGCTTCTTCTTAAGCTCTTGGAAGCTTTCCTCGCATGCTTCCGTCCATACAAATTTCTTGTCTTTCTTGAGCAACTGGGTTATTGGTTTTGCCACAGTGGAGAATCCTTCAATAAATCTTCTGTAATATCCGGCCATCCCTAGGAAACTCCGCACATCTGTAACGTTGGCGGGTGGCTTC
Organism: Triticum aestivum; assembly: GCF_018294505.1. Taxonomy (NCBI): domain Eukaryota; kingdom Viridiplantae; phylum Streptophyta; class Magnoliopsida; order Poales; family Poaceae; genus Triticum; species Triticum aestivum. The sequence continues at coordinate 364,811,961 of NC_057796.1, forward strand.
CAGTCAAGTATGGCTTTGACTTTCTCTGGGTCTACGGCCACGCCTTCTTGGTTCAATATATGGCCTAGGAAACCAACTTGTCTTAGCCAAAATTCACACTTGCTAAATTTGGCATACAACTGATGTTTCCTCAATTCTCCCAAAACAATTCTGAGATGCTCAGCATGCTCTTCCGGTGTCCTTGAGTATACCAGAATATCGTCGATGAACACCACAACAAATTTGTCCATGAATTTCATGAACACTTTGTTCATGAGGTGGACGAAATATGCGGGGGCGTTTGTTAGACCAAAAGGCATCACTGTGAATTCATATTCATATAATCCGTATCTGGAGGTGAATGCTATTTTAGGGATATCTTCTGTCCGTACTTTCAGTTGATGATATCCCGACCTCAAATCAATCTTTGAGAACACCTTGGCTTGTGTGAGCTGGTCAAACAAATCATTTATCCGTGGCATCAGATATTTGTTTTTGATGGTGACCATATTGAGGGCTCGATAGTCTATACACAGTCTCAGTGTCCCATCCTTTTTCTTGGCGAACAACACTGGCGAACCCCATGGTGAGGAGCTGGCTTGAATAAATCCTTTGTCCAATAATTCCTTTATCTGCTTCTTCAACTCCAACAATTCTGAGGGTGCCATTCTATAAGGTTTCTTATAGATGGGAGCGGTGCCAGGTGCTAGTTCGATGCTGAATTCTATCTCTCGGTCTGGTGGCATGCCTGGCAGTTCTTCCGGAAATACGTCTGGGGACTCGCACACCACTGGAACTTTTCTCAATTCCGAAATGTCCATTTTGTTCAGTTTTGGTTGCTGTGACCGTGGTCTCTCCTGAGCTGTAACCTTTATTGTCTTGCCATGATGGTGAGTGAGAATCACGGTCCGATTGAAACAGTCAATGAATCCTTTGTTGGTGGTTAACTAGTCCATCCCTAAAATGACATCCAGTCCTTTATTTTCCAACACGATGAGATTTTCTTGGAACTGTAGTCCTTCGAACTCAATGATTACCCCTTGGCAGTAACTCTGAGCGATTTGCTTATTTCCGGGGGACTTGATGATCATAGATTTTTCCAAGGGAAGTATCGGAAAACCATGTTGCAAAACAAAACTCTTCGAAACGAACGAATGGGAAGCTCCAGAATCAAACAAAACCGTGGCGGGTACTGTGTTGACAGGGAACGTACCGAGCACGATGTCTGGGGCATTCTGCGCTTCCTCCCTGGTCACATGGTACAGGTGACCCTTCCTGTGGTTGTTGTTGGGATTGAAATTGTTGCGCTTGGGAGCTGGATTGTTTCCACCATTATTTGGCTTGGGGGCCGAGTTCCTCGGCTTTGGGCATTGTTTAGCATAGTGCCCTTCTTCACCACAAGCATAGCAGGTGACCCCGGGACGGTACGTGTACTCCTTGTCCCTGGCATGAAACTGCCTGACGGGCCTTGGATCAGTAGTCGTGGATCTCCTTGCTTCTGTCCTTGGAACCTCAGTCTTGCTTCGGTTGTTGCGAGCAAGAGTCGTCTTGTCCCTCTTTCGCTTACGGAGATCTTCCAGACTACGGCGCTCATTCTCCAAGGTAATGGCCTTGTCAACCAGAGTTTTAAAATCCGGGAAAGTGTGTACAACCAGTTGGCATTTTAGTGCTGGTGCCAGGCCGTCCAGGAATTTTTCCATCTTCTTGTTTTCTGTCATGTGCTCGTCATAGGCGTAACGAGATAGCTGGGTAAACTGACCGTTGTATTCTGTCACTGACATGCCTCTTTGCTTGAGATCGTCAAATTCGCTCTTCTTGATTTTTATGATGCTCCTGGGGATGTGTGCCCCACGAAAGCCTTCCTTGAATTCTTCCCAGGTGATGTTGTGTTCACTGGGATGCATGTGTAGGAAGTTTTCCCACCATGCTGCAGCTGCTCCAGTAAGGTAGTGTGGTGCATAAAGCACCTTCTCATGATCTGAACACTGAGCAATAATTAGCTTCCTTTCGATATCACGAAGCCAATCATCGGCTTCCAGCGGCCTATCGGTGTGAGCAAAAGTTGAAGGGCGAGTCTTCTGTAACTCAGATAACTTGGAATGTGGTTGATAGGGTTCACGGTGGTTTCCCATATTGATGACATGATTCATCATCTCTTGGTGCTGTTGCTGGTTTTGTTCGAAGAGACGGCATACTTGAGACAAGGCTGCTTCGCTGTCTTGTCGACTGGACTATCCCTGAGTGAAGTTGTTGCTAGTCTGTGTCCCATAAACTTCTTCTGGCTGATTGGGCATGGAGCGAGTCCACGGGCGAGACATTTTTCCAGTCTGGGGTATTATGTTGCAAAACCCATGAGAAGAACTGTGTAGTACAAGGAAAATCTTGCAGAGGCAACAATTTAAAGATCTCAAGATTTTCAAGAAAACATAAACGATTTTGCACGGAGAAGCAACTGCTTAGCATATATCTTACACGCGAAAAGCAAACACATGATACAGCACTCAGGATGCGCGTACACATTCCTGACATGTTATTTAGACTAGCGTACTCCTCCGGAAAGCAGCAAACACACCAATACAAACTAGCGTACAGAGCAAACAGAACATACAAGCAGACATAACGCGCGGCTACTCGGCGCTCTCAGTCGGAGATGGTGAAGATTTCCTTCCCCTTGCCGAGGGCAAGACTCAGCGGTCCAGGAGAATCAACCTCCACTTCCTCTCTAGCTGGCTCCTGGCGCGTAACGCTGCGCTGCGGTGATGGTGCGGGGGCGACAGGCGGTAGTGCGGGTGTGGCAGGCGGTGCAGCTCTGACTGGAGTAGGAGCGATGACTCTGTCGAACTCCTCAGTGGTAGGCAGACGGCGAGCAGTGGCTAAAACAGCCGGTGCATAAGATGCTGAAGACGAGACGAATGTCAGAGGCGGTGCTGTGTGAAGAAGCTCCTTCCTGCTGGCAGGACCGCCCCGGACTAAGTCCATGCGGGCAGCCACAAGATCGTCCACGAGGTTGTCGAAGGACTCCTCCAGAGCCTTGAGGTACTCCACAACCATCTCGATGGCTCCATCTCGTTCTCCCCGATGGCAGGCGAATGCATAGTGACTGGTATATGGCACATGGCATGGGAGGTAGCGGTAGCGACGAGTCTTCATCGTAGGAAGGATGTCCCGAAGATGAGCTATCGCCTCACGGGCAGCCATCTGCATGGCATGCCACTCCGTAGGCATGGCCCTTCCCACAAAACGGAAGTGGCGAGCTGCAGAACGTCCTCCCTTGAATTGCACCACCGCTTGGTGCATAGACACGTCGTCACTGAGCTTGTGCTGGTAAAGCGTGAACTCCGGGCGAGTCGCTGGCCCGATCGCGAGCTTGGTGATGGAGACGAGGAGCTTGACAAACCCCTCGGGCACGTTCGTGAACACTTGAGTCTCACAGCTGCTGCGAGCCATCTACAAAAGTAGGCAAAAATTCTGAGTAGTCATGTCATAAATTTATGATGACCAACAGAAAATAGCTACAATTGCAAAATGCTGAAAAGGCACAAAAGACGCTAATAACCGATTAGCGATCGCACCTAGTGGCTTCCTACAGTCAGCCTGGCTCTGATACCAAGCTTTTCACGACCGGTTTTTCAATAAAATAATTATTGAGAGACCGATCCCTTTTACGGACCAGTAAAGAAGAATTCCTTCTCACTAGTAGACAATATCTTGGTCACAGAAGAAAAATACCAGGAGTACTGAATATCATACAGGGTTGAGCGGGGACTGCCCAACAATTTATTACATGCACGCCGATAAAACAAGATGGCGGATAGGGTGGCATAACTACTAACTCACGATAATAGCGGTGGTGGAAATATCACCGCGAAGTGGGTGATATGACTCCTGAAGACTACAGCTCTTCGAGCGTCGGAGTGAGGCTCGAGGAGACTTATTGCGGGTGGCGGAAGCGTATAATACAAGTGACCAATATTCGGGATCGCACAGGGCTGACTGGGATTCCTCTAGGCGTCGGACGCGCTATCAAACTCTTCATCCAAGAGATCACCTTCGTCAACATCTGGCCAAATCAACAAGCCAGGTGAGTACTATGAAAGTACTCGCAAGACAGTTCGGACATAAGATATAACAAATGTAAGCATGAAGCATAAGAACAGATTAACCGGTGTGTTCAGACAGAGAGATAACAATGCATGGGAATAATAGCAGAGAAGTCGGGCGGTAGTCCTCCCGAAATCCCAAAATAAATACTGGGTGCCAAACGAGGGTCTGAATGACTCCTCGAGAGGAAACTGCAAGAAGAGTAATACTGGTGCCAAACGAGGGTCTGAATGACTCCTCGAGAGGAAACTGCAAGAATAGTAATACTGGTGCCAAACGAGGGTCTGAATGACTCCTCGAGAGGAAACTGTGAGAATAATAATGCCGCAGTCGGGCGTCAGGGCGACACCACATAAAGGGCTTATAACAGAAATAAAAGACAAACATGCCACAGTCGGACGTCTGAGCGACATCACATAAAGGGCTTATATTGAAAGTAAAAGGCAAACATGCCATAGTCGGACGTCTGAGCGACATCACGTAAAGGGCTTATATTGAAAGTAAAAGGCAAACAGGCCACAGTCGGACGTCTGAGCGACATCACATAAAGGGCTTATATTGTAGCTCAATAATACAGTAGCTCGAGAACATAATTATCACATGTACGAGACAGATATAAGGTTAGTCCATCCACAGGAATAACAATTAAACTAGTTTTACCACTTGAGCTTGTTCACCGGGGATAAATTTCCACGAGGATAGATATGGATATACTGATCACCCTACTTGATCATGGATACGATGACTTGGAAGGATTTGACTCTGCAGAGTTTGTACTTAACCACAGCCAACGGATTTCAGTAGTCACGGGGACTAGTTCCGTTTACGGTGTTTTGGAAGAAACACGTCTAACCAGTACACACCCATTCAACATTCCGAAGCCAGGGATCACCCTCGGCAACGTTCAAGAAAAACCTTGAGACGGGGAGGCTACAACCTCGCGTAGCATGGGATCAAATTTCTATACGCGCGCTCTAAGGGGGTGCCCCCCCTCTCGGTCCCAACCGGAAACACCCATGCCCCCTGACCGGATGACTGGCTTTAATCCAGGGCCATGGAACCATCATCCCGGCCCCTCTGTTTGGTGTGTACACGGAAAGAGGTTACCAACTTACTAAACCGTATCTTGGCAAAGAAACATGTGGTAGCACGGAAGGGAAAAGAACGATAACGTGACTCCGTCCACGTTAACGTCGGAATTTGTCGGATGACGCAAGGCTGGTATGCTACAACAGTGCCAACTTGCTGCCCTTCATGTCACCACATGATTAGGCCATCTCTCACCAGAGGTCATCGCAACTTTGGAAACACGCGGGTAGTTGCCTCACAAGCAACGAGATACTCACCGATACTCATATGCCACGCACAACCTCTCACGCAAACATGCAAAACACCTATCATATCAAAGGTTCAAACATGCTTGCCTGGTTCGGAGAAGTCGGAGTCTAGCTCGGCGAAGTTCGCGGCTCCGTCACCTCTTCCGAAACCTACGGCATACGAAAACGGGTACTAACGTGAAAACCAACGCGTGCATAAAAACTTCTCCAAAATTTTTCCAAATAAATCCCATAAAAAACTAGACAAAATTTTAAGACTGTCAGAAAAAGAATCACTCAAGAATCACTTTTTATTAAAAAGTTATAAAGGTTTCTGTCCAGGGACTCATCTGTAATGAAACAGAAAAGTTCCAGGGTTTAAACTGAGAAAACAGAAAACGCTTCGAAAAGAAACGTGCCAGCTCAAAAGGGAAAACGTATTTTGCTCGAAGGCGCCAACAGAAAACGTTTCAAGGGGGAAGAGAATAGAGGCTGATAGGGGGTCCCACATGTCAGGTTTAAAAAACTCGCCGGCGCCCGAAGACTGCGGTGGACGCCGGCGTCGAACCACGGCGAGTCAGGGAGATCGGAGGGTACCAAGAGCTTCAGCGTGTCCTTCCGCGTCGGTGGGTGGTGGACTCGACCGACGGAGAGCACCACGTCGACGGCGACACTTTCTCCGGCGGACGGCGGCTCGGGTGATGGTGGGGAACTCCGGTGGTGAGCTGCAAACTCCGAATTGAAGCGCGGGTCAGGAGAGTGGATGCATAGGAAAGCTACTGGCAAGAGATGGGAGGCAGGGGTGCACGCACGGGAGCGAATCGAGCTGGATCCCGTGACGGGTCGCGGTGGCCGGAGTTGAGGAAGGAGACCTCCTCGGGGCTCTTCCAGTGGCTAGGCAGGGTCTTGGTGGAGTGCAGAGGTGGTGTGGGTTTGAGTTGAAGCTCGGGGCCTCTATTTATAGGCGGATCGAGGGGGTGGCCATGAACGGGGTTGCTCCAGCGAGCGATTACGGCGAGGCAGTGGTTGAGAAGGGGGTTTGAGTGGCCGGGCAGCATCAGGGAGGTTTACTGGTGCCGTTCCACTGCTAAACTGGGTTGGTCTTGGCGTAATGGCGCCGGTCCATGGTGGGGTGGCCGCACGGGCACGACGGCGGCAGAGAGCGCGCTCCGCGCCCTGTGGTTCACGACGAGAGTGGCAGCGCGTTCTGGGGAGTGGAAGGCCACGCGGCGAGCTCCGGTGGCTTGGGCGGCGCTGGGTGGCGCCGTCTGCGCCGCGCCTCTCTCTGGCGGCCGCAAAGCCGCCGCTGGCATCGGTCACGGGGCGGCGCACCTCCTCCTGCTCGTCGCCGACGTCCGCAAGGCTCCAGGGGATCGTGCGGTGCAGGAACAAGGGGGAGAGGACGGGGAGCAAGGCGACACCGCGGCACTGTCGAGATCGACAACCGTTTCTGAAGAAAACGACAGTAACACTGAACTGTTTCTGAACTTAACTGAACAATGACAGTAACAGTGTCCAGTAGGTGTTCGACAGAATGATTTGGCAAGGAGAAAAAATTTCCTGGGGCTGGGACTTGGTGAGGTGACCACTCAATGCACCCAGGGGCTGCCTGATTTTTAGCAGAATTTTTGGAGAAGGATTTGAATGAATTTCACCAAATTTGACAAATCTGGTCCAAACTTGCAGCAGGTATAGTTTGAAAAATTTGAACTGAAGACCAGTGGATCTTCATGGATCTTGGTTGAGGGTTCAAAGGACTAGGAAGGGAAAAAGGTTTGGGGGCAAAAATCAAGACAGAAATGGTAGCTCCTTTGTAAATCTCCAAGGGCTAGAATAGGAGACAGAAATTGTTTTTATAAGATTTAAATGGAAAAATAATTTTATGGAGAGGTCCAACTTGCTGGATTTGAAGTAAATCATGATCCAAAGGTGAGGGAAGGGTTAGGAGAGTGGATTTGCACTAAGGCCATGGCAAGAGAGGATTGTTGAAAGTGGTAGAGGATTATTCCAAAAGCTATAGAGTATTTTCAAAGAACTTTTCCAAAGGCATTTTTCCCAAAAGAAATACATTTTGGTTTGAGTCCCAATAAAAATCAAGAACCTCCAAGATCAAAACAAGTCTTGGGTGAATCCAAATAAAACTCTGGCCATAAAAAAAATATTTTGAAAGGGAGAGTTCTTTTGAAGAAAAATTTAAATCACCTCCCTCAAGTCAAATAGAATCTTTTGAAAAAATCCAAATAAAAACTTGGGTGTCACACTTAGATAGACATCCCTCTAATCATCTAAGTGATCACGTGATCCATATCAACTAAACCATGTCCAATCATCACGTGAGATGGAGTAGTTTTTAATGGTGGACATCACTATGTTGATCATATCTTCTATATGATTCACGCTCGACCTTTCGGTCTCCAATGTTCCGAGGCCATATCTGCGTATGCTAGGCTCGTCAAGTTTAACCTGAGTATTCAGCGTGTGCAAAACTGGCTTGCACCCGTTGTAGATGAACATAGAGCTTATCACACCCGATCATCACGTGGTGTCTCGGCACGACGAACTTTGGCAACGGTGCATACTCAGGGAGAACACTTTTACCTTGAAATTTAGTGAGAGATCATCTTATAATGCTACCGTCAAACAAAGTAAAATAAGATGCATACAGGATAAACATCACATGCAATCAATATAAGTGATATGATATGGTCATCATCATCTTGTTCTTGTGATCTCCATCTCCGAAGCACCGTCATGATCACCATCGTCACCGGCGCGACACCTCGATCTTCATCGCAGCATCGTTGTCGTCTCGCCAACTATTTGCTTCTTCGACTATCGCTACCGCTCAGTGATAAAGTACAGCATTACAGGGCGATTGCATTGCATACAATAAAGTGACAACCATATGACTCCTGCCAGTTGCCGATAACTCGGTTACAAAACATGATCATCTCATACAACAAAATATAGCATCATGTATTGACCATATCACATCACAACATGCCCTGCAAAAACAAGTTAGACGTCCTCTACTTTGTTGTTGCAAGTTTTACGTGGCTGCTACGGGCTGAGCAAGAACCGTTCTTACCTACGCATCAAAACCACAACGTAGTTCGTCAAGTTAGTGTTGTTTTAACCTTCACAAGGACCGGGCGTAGCCACACTCGGTTCAACTAAAGTTGGAGAAACTGACACCCGCCAGCCACCTGTGTGCAAAGCACGTCGGTAGAACCAGTCTCGCGTAAGCGTACGCGTAATGTCGGTCCGGGCCGCTTCATCCAACAATACCGCCAAACAAAAGTATGACATGCTGGTAAGCAGTATGACTTGTATCGCCCACAACTCACTTGTGTTCTACTCGTGCATATAACATCTACGCATAAACCTGGCTCGGATGCCACTACTGGGGAACGTAGTAATTTCAAAAAAATTCCTACGCACATGCAAGATCATGGTGATGCATAGCAACGAGAGGGGAGAGTGTTGTCCACGTACCCTCGTAGACCGAAAGCGGAAGCGTTAGCACAACACGGTTGATGTAGTCGTACGTCTTCACGATCCGACCGATCCAAGTACCGAACGTACGGCACCTCCGAGTTCAGCACACGTTCAGCTCGATGACGTCCCGCGAACTCCGATTTAGCAGAGCTTCACGGGAGAGTTCCGTCCGCATGACGGCGTGATGACGGTGATGATGTTGCTACCGACGCAAGGCTTCGCCTAAGCACCGCTACGATATGACTGAGGTGGATTATGGTGGAGCGGGGCACCGCACACGGCTGGAATAGATCAACAGATCAACTTGTGTGTCTAGAGGTGCCCCTGCCCCCGTAAATAAAGGAGCAAGGGGGGAGAGGCGGCCGGCCAAGGAGGGCGCGCCAAGGGGGAGTCCTACTCCCACTGGGAGTAGGACTCCTCCTTTCCTAGTAGGAGTAGGAGAATGGGGAAGGAGGAGGTGGAGAGAAGGAAGGAGAGGGGGGCCGCCGCCCCCTTCCCATTTCCAATTCGGACTGGGGCAAGGGGAGCCGCGCGCCACCTCCTGGCTGCCCTCTCTCTTCTCCACTAAGGCCCAATAGGCCCATTACATCCCCGGGGGGGTTCCGTTAACCTCCCGGTACTCCGGTAAAATCCCGATTTCACCCGGAACACTTCCGACGTCCAAATATAGGCTTCCAATATATCAATCTTTATGTCTCGACCATTTCAAGACTCCTCGTCATGTCCCCGATCTCATCCGGGACTCCGAACTACCTTTAGTACATCAAATCACATAACTCATAATACAAATCATCACCGAACGTTAAGCGTGCGGACCCTACGGGTTCGAGAACTATGTAGACATGACCGAGACACATCTCCGGTCAATAACCAATAGCGGAACCTGGATGCTCATATTGGCTCCTACATATTCTACGAAGATCTTTATCGGTCAAATCGCATAACAACATACGTTGTTCCATTTGTCATCGGTATGTTACTTGCCCGAGATTCGATCGTCGGTATCGCAATACCTAGTTCAATCTCGTTACCGACAAGTCTCTTTACTCGTTCCGTAATGCATCATCCTGCAACTAAACCATTAGTCACATTGCTTGCAATGCTTAAAGTGATGAGCATTACCGAGAGGGCCCAGAGATACCTCTCCGACAATCGGAGTGACAAATCCTAATCTCGAAATACGCCAACTCAACAAGTACCTTCGGAGACACCTGTAGAGCACCTTTATAATCACCCAGTTACGTTGTGACGTTTGGTAGCACACAAAGTGTTCCTCCGATAAACGGGAGTTGCATAATCTCATAGTCATAGGAACATGTATAAGTCATGAAGAAAGCAATAGCAACATACTAAATGATCAAGTGCTAAGCTAACGGAATGGGTCAAGTCAATCACATCATTCTCCTAATGATGTGATCCCGTTAATCAAATGACAACTCATGTTCATGGCTAGGAAACTCAACCATCTTCGATTAATGAGCTAGTCAAGTAGAGGCATACTAGTGACACTATGTTTGTCTATGTATTCACACATGTATTATGTTTCCGGTTAATACAATTCTAGCATGAATAATAAACATTTATCATGATATGAGGAAATAAATAATAACTTGATTATTGCCTCTAGGGCATATTTCCTTCAAACTCAACAAACACCTTCGGAGACACCTGTAGAGCATCTTTATAATCACCCAGTTACGTTGTGACGTTTGATAGCACACAAAGTGTTTCTCTGGTATTCGGGAGTTGCATAATCTCGTAGTCAGAGGAATATGTATAAGTCATGAAGAAAGCAATAGCAATAAAACTAAACGATCATTATGCTAAGCTAACGGATGGGTCTTGTCCATCACATCATTCTCTAATGATGTGATCTCGTTGATCCAATGACAACACATGTCTATGGTCAGGAAACTTAACCATCTTTGATTAACGAGCTACTCCCTCCTTCCATCTATATAGGGCCTAATGCGTTTTTAAGGTTAACTTTGATCAAATGTTAGAGCAATAAATATGACATGCAACTTACGCAAAGCATACGGTCAAATTCGTATGTGAAAGGAGGTCCCAATGATATAATTTTCACATTATACATATAACATACTATTAATCTTGTCAATAGTCAAAGGCGGTCTTGAAAAATGCATTAGGCCTTATGTACGGTCAAGTAGAGGCATACTATGGACACTTTGTTTGTCTATGTATTCACACATGTACTAAGTTTCCTGTTAATACAATTATAGCATGAATAATAAACATTTATCATGATATAAGGAAATATAAATAACAACTTTATTATTGCCTCTAGGGCGTATTTCCTTCATGGCGGGCAAGGGAGAGGGAGGCCGTGGAGAGTTCTGTCCGTCGTTGGCGTGGGTTACCTACGGAGCCGGACGAGGACGAGTGGCTCCTCACGTGGGTCTACCGCCGGTCGCTTACGACGGCGGCTCTATCGGAAGAACGCCAAGGCTCTTCAACTTGCCATCGAGGATTACGAGCGGGAGGCGTTGGAGAAGGCGAAGGAGGCGGCTTGGCTGGACAAGCTCAGGCGCTAGCAGGACCGAGCCATCCAGCGCCTCAAGGGCCTCGTCATCGTCAACTCTTTCGACAACGACGACCACAGCTCCTCCTCTGACGAATCGGACAATCCTCCACTAGCCGATGATGGGTACAACTACGCCAGCGACCGGAAGGGGAAAGAGCCAGCCCAGAAGTGGTGAAGTTGATTTTAATTTCAAGTTTTAGCTATAGTATAAAGTTGTCCTTCGTTTATGTGAACTTTGGTGGATCTTTTGGTGAACTATTGTGCTATTTCTATGTCCGGAGTTGATCGACGTAGTTTCATCGAAGTTGAATGATATAGTAAGGATATAGGGGTTCAGATATGAGAGATACGAATGCGGACGACGAGATTTGAGGAGTGCTCGGTCACTGTCCGCGGACGTGTCCGCGGGCGTTTGAGGGTCTGGATTTGTCAAGTCCGGCTGTAGATGCTCCAAATGCTCTTATATTTCTTTACGGAGGTCATCTAAGAGCATCCATAGCCGTACTTGGCAAATCTGGCCCCTCAAACGCCTGCGGACGCGCCTGGGGGCGTCCGAGGGCACTAACCGGGCGCTCCTCAAAAAATGCAATCCATATCCGGTTACCTCAATTACCATATCTCAAATACATACAAACTCATGCAACTACATCGACGCACACGCATCGTCTGACTACTCCATCACACTACACTAAACATGCCATCGGACTACCAAAATTTGGCATGTTTGGTTATGGTGGAGTTCATCCACGGCTTCCCTTACCCTTCTCGGCTCCCTTACCGTCCTTCTCGCGGAAGTACCGGTCGAAGACGCGGTACGAATCGAGCCGGATCTGCTCGTCGCTAGAGCTGTCCTCCTCCCTCTTCGGTGGCAGCCCGGCCATGGCACGAACCGCCCGATTCTGCTCTCGGGCAAGGGCGCGCGTATTCCTTCGCTGTCATTTCTTCACAATGCGGGCGTGGATGGCTTCCTCCTCTGCGGCCGCCTGCGCCGCCGCATCAGCCGCCTCCGCCGCCGCCATTTCAGCCGCGATACGGGTCTCGGCGGCCCTTATCCCCTCCTTCCCACGGCAAGCCGCCCGTCCCTAGTGGGACTCATACTCTGCCCGACCGGTGATGGGGAATGACAGTTGTCCCGGAGTGGTCGGAGTCTGATCCGCTGCTTGCCATGGCGGGGAAGGCCCAAAACCGCCGGAAGTGAGCTCGGGTGTTGGAGGGGAGTGGAGTGAAGTGGTTAGGGTTTGCTCCGGCGAGAGGATAGGGACGAATATAAGTGGGTCGGGTGGGTCAAACATGGCTCGGGTCTGACATGACGGGCGTACCCATGCGCATCCGGGCGCCCCCATATCCGTCCCATATTTGGGTTGGATATTAGGGGTGCCGGTCAGCCCGGGCGTTTGAGGTATGTTTGAGACGTCCGTCTATGTTAAAAAAACATGACCGCTCAGTAACCGGGCAGCTCGTCCAGGTGTATAAAACGGGTTTGAGAGGTCCGCGTGTACCTTCTCGCAAAATGACTTGGTTATCGCTGAGTTGATCGGCCGGACAAATCTTACCGATCTAGTATCTATGTAGCACGGCCCCTCCGCCGGCGTCGCACTCCATGCCAACCACTTATGCCAACTGTGCGCGTACGGCGCGCCGGCCAGCCAGGTACGGATGCGTTGGCTCATCCGCGCACACGGCAATCACCCAGATGCGACGAGGATCTAGCGGGTGTTTCACTGCTAGTCTGCTACGTACGGCCCCTGGTGCAGATGTGTCACATGCGTGTGTGCCGGCACGGCTCGGCCACCACCACCTCGGCTTTGACCTGACGTGACCTCGCCCGGCGGGCCGCCGTGTTCTCGATGAACGTTGTGGCCGCGGGTGGACGCCTGGTCGGTCATTCTCTTGCATTTCAGGCTTTGACCTTACGCACCGGTGGGCCGTGGGCGTGCCTAAACTCTGGCATCTCTCTCCCGGCGATTACTCTACTACCACTACCGGTGACTCGCTGGCTGACCGGTGCCGTCATTGACGGCGAGACGTACGGTAATCTTCTCCGGTCTGTTTCTGCTTCTTCCATTTCCATGCCAGGCCTAACCAAATCGGCCAAACTTAGCGTCCACGGGTAGTGGCAGGACGTACGTACTGCGTAATTTAATCACATGGATTAATTAGTGACACGCAAGGGTGAGGGAGAGAGACAAGTACTGAACTTTGTTCTCAGTAATCGCTGAATAATTGATTCTCAAAAAAAAATCGCTAAATAACAACACCGTACCGCGCGGCACCCGCAGGGTATGGGTACGGGTGGAGCCACCCCATACCCCTGCCCGTCCCTCCCGAGCCTACCCATCACCCTTACCCATACCCATCAACGGGTATAATTTTTTCCCATACCCGTTACCCGGCAGGGTAGACGGGTACCCGCGGGTAAAATTACCCATGTTTGCACAACATTAGTTTGAACAACTCATAGTCATAAACAACAATATATAATTATAATTTACAACAACACGAGCTTATAAACAACAACACATCATAAACAACAACACACTTAATAAAAAAGATCACTTTCTCATAAACAACAACACATCAAAATATCATCACATAGTTCAAAAATTCATGACAAAGTGTAGACTGCAGAGATAATTTTGAATTCACATAGATTTTATATGGGTACATGGGTATGTGGGTATGAGTTATACGATCCCATATCCATGCCCGCTCTACCCGATGGGTTTCAGATTTTTCTATTTATATACCCATGAGTAACTTTTTGTCCCATACCCTTACCCTAATAGGGTTTTTACCCACAGGGTACGTGGGTAACGGGTACCCATTGCCATCCCTACGCCAAACTCAACTCCGGCAACGAGGTGGCGGCACGCTTCCTACTTCCTACCGCCTCGAGTCCGCGTACTGCCACGGAATGATCGCCGCGTGGGTACGTGTTATTTTCATGCTGGCCGGGGCCGGACCACTGCCAGCCAACGAACCCGACCGACAATTCAGCGCCTGAGCAAGTGAGCAGTGCGGGGAGACGATCAGACATAACCAGGATCAACGGGCAACAGTGGCCGGAAAGGTGAGTTTCAGCTAAACGAGACAGCGGCCGGATAAGCTCGTTGCTCATCACCACCGACACGACAAATTCCAAACCCGTCCAGGTCAGCCGACAGTCCCCAGTAGGCAGCACAAACGAATCTCCTTTGAGGCGTGTTCGCCACGACAGGAAATCGCCGGGACTCTCTGCTAAGAACAAATTCAGACCCAGCTTAGCCTAACCGAGACGGCGAGATCTCTCTCTCTCTCTCTCGGTCTCTTTTTGTAGCCACACCTGATGGAGAACCGGGCAGTGTTCAGCTCAACCGATGAACCGAACGGAACACTTTGAATAAAGCAGATGATGAGGGAACTAAAATCTCTGCCGTGCTGGGAACATACACACAGGTCCAGAGGTCCCCGTAGGCTGGCTAGGTAGCTCGGGCGGGTGGGTGTGGTGGATGATGCGCGCGCGTGTTGTGCGAACCAGAAAGGAAGCGTGGATATATTGGGAGCCAACTATAATCCAACTACATATACGGCGTCGCTTTCTGTTTCGCTAATCATGAGCGGTGGGCAGCTATTCTTATCTCTCGGCGTGCATGTCCGGAATATCTGAGCTGCGATGATGGAATGCACTGGGCTCGGCTGGGGCAGTCCATGCAAGGATTTAGAGAGACTTGTGCCAGTGTACGAGACCGACACTGGTTTTGATCGGGTGATGCGCAGGGAGGAAGCTGGAAAAATAGTTCGATGGGGTCATTGTCTAGGATAGCGGGACATCTTCTATAAATGAAACAGTGATTACTACCAAATTGGTGAAGGATTTTCCGAAAGTCCCTTTCTACACCCGAGCTCAAATGAGCTCGGGAGCAACTGTAACTCGAAAAACATTTGCTCAAAAAAAATCTGAATTTTTTATGAAAAACTTTGACGAATATTCTATGAGGTTGCAATTTTTTTATCACGAAATCACATTTGTGGAAGTCATGGGAAAAAAAGCAGTGCTTCAAAATACTTTCAAAAGTAGCATTTTCAGAGTATCGATTTTTTTTTCACGACTTCCACATATGTGATTTCATGATGAAACTTTGCAAACTCTTAGAGCATTTATCAAAGTTTGCCATAAAAATACATATATTGTTTTAACATTTTTAAAATATTTTTGATTTTACTCTTCACCCGAGCTCATTTGAGCTCGGGTGCAAAAACTTCACGTCCAGGATGTTCTAATTTCTTTGAGGCAGTTGACCCCTGCAAGGCAGCTCCATCCCAGATGGTGCGCTAGGCCGGCAGCATCAGAAGAAGATCACACAAGCCTTTACCCAGATTTACGCCCTCGCGATGGAGGAAATACACCATTTCTAACTCTCTCTCTCTCTCCGTAAAAAATATATAAGAGCGTTTAGATCACTACTTTAGTGATGTAAACACTCTTATATTTCTTTACACGGGGAGTACATCTGATTGATGTATGGGTCACCTTGTGAAAGTAGGTTAAAAATGGAGATAGTAGGCTCTAGAGACTATGGGGTGATGATCAACTGGTCTAAAATCAGCGCATGCCTCGCCTTATAAAGGGATTGTTGTCTAACTTTACAAGAGTCCTAATGTGATCCGACCGACCTAAGAGTGCGTCTGAATCAAGTCCTCGCCTTGCTCATCAAGTTGACGTCGACAGGGTGAGTGGCCTGGGCCAGAGTGTGGCTGCTAGGCCCCAAAGTCGGCCTGGTGTGCCGACTTCACATTGTCCGGGACACCCTGTTAGATTGTCATCTCGTCTCGGGCGGTGATGGCACCATGGTCTAATAAAGGAGCTCCGGTCCTCTCTCCGCCATGACGGCCCACGATGAGGCGGACGACGGACCTGGGTGAGAGATTTCCTATGCGGGGTTAGCGTTGCGGCGGCGGTGTCCTCGTGGTGGTCCTTGTTCTCTAGTTTCGCCGTCGTGGCGGTGTTCACTCCGGCGCTGCTACAGGGACTGGCAGAAGTCGTATTGGATTCTGGTCGGCGGGCGGCATCCTACATGATGTCGACAACGGTGGTTTCCAGATGATGGCCGTTCCGGTGCCGGGCTTGATGACGCTGGTGGGCTGTGCTGTGGTGTTCAATCGACGGTCTCGACTGGATGTAGCGGTGCTGTGGTTTGGGAATCAAGGGGTTCATCCCTGGCCGATGTGCCACAGAGACATGGGCCTCGTCGTTTGGGGGGAGCACAAGAGGTCCCCAAAGCAGCTTGACTGCGAGGAAGATTTCCCGGATCTAGGGTTTGTGGTGTCTCGTTATCTTCTCCGTCATCGTCTCTAGCGAAGGCACTTGCAGATGACGTTTGTTGGTTGTCTGTTCCAGGGGACTCCAAGGGGCTGGATGTAATATTTTGTTCTTGGGGGTCCTTTGTGCAAAGTGTTCAGACAACTTGTTGTTCTGGGCTGTTCTCCGTGTTGTGTGTGATGTACTATCTCCGTTTGTTATATGAATGGAACACAATACTTAAAAAAAAGACTTCGGCACGTCAATTCATCCCATACACTTGACGTCAACTAGGGGCGTGTTTGATTGCCGTTTGCTACAGGGTCTGCATCGTATACACTTCTCAACCCAGCCTGGTTGAGCAAAAAGAGGCCCTAATACGCCATCTGCCAGTTGTTTGGTTGCCTGCATCTAGTGTCCATGCATTAGGTAATACGCAAGTGCAGTTTGTTTGGTTCCCTGCTGATACGTCTTCGTCGTATCTACTTTTCCAAACACTTTTGCCCTTTTTTGGACTCTAACTTGCATGATTTGAATGGAACTAACCCGGACTGACGCTGTTTTCAGCAGACTTTTCATGGTGTTATTTATGTGCAGAAACAAAAGTTCTTGGAATGACCTGAAACTCCACGGAACTTATTTTTGGAAAATAATAAAAATACTAGAAGAAGAATCCACGTCAGGGGGGCCTCCACCTGTCCATGAGGGTGGGGGCGCGCCTGCCACCCTGGGCGCGCCCCCCTGCCTCGTGGGCCCCCTGACGCTCCACCGACCTCAACTCCAACTCCATATATTCGTGTTCGGGGAGAAAAAAATCAGGGAGAAGGATTCATCGCGTTTTACGATACGGAGCCGCCGCCAAGCCCTAAAACCTCTCGGGAGGGCTGATCTGGAGTCCGTTCGGGGCTCCGGAGAGGGGAATCCGTCGCCGTCGTCATCATCAACCATCCTCCATCACCAATTTCATGATGCTCACCGCCGTGCGTGAGTAATTCCATCGTAGGCTTGCTGGACGGTGATGGGTTGGATGAGATTTATCATGTAATCGAGTTAGTTTTGTTAGAGTTTGATCCCTAGTATCCACTATGTTCTGAGATTGATATTGCTATGACTTTGCTATGCTTAATGCTTGTCACTAGGGCCCGAGTGCCATGATTTCAGATCTGAACCTATTATGTTTTCATGAATATATGTGAGTTCTTAATCCTATCTTGCAAGTCTATAGTCACCTACTATGTGTTATGATCCGGCAACCCCGAAGTGACAATAATCGGGACCACTCCCGGTGATGACCATAGTTTGAGGAGTTCATGTATTCACTATGTGTTAATGCTTTGTTCCGGTACTCTATTAAAAGGAGGCCTTAATCTCCCTTAGTTTCCATTAGGACCCCGCTGCCACAGGAGGGTAGGACAAAACATGTCATGCAAGTTCTTTTCCATAAGCACGTATGACTATATTCGGAATACATGCCTACATTACATTGATGAATTGGAGCTAGTTCTGTGTCACCCTATGTTATGACTGCTACATGATGAACCGCATCCGGCATAATTCTCCATCACCGATCCAATGCCTACGAGCTTTTCACATATTGTTCTTCGCTTATTTACTTTTCCGTTACTACTGTTACAATCACTACAAAACCCAAAAATATTACTTTGCTACTAAATACTTTGCTGCAGATACTAAGTTATCCAGGTGTGGTTGAATTGACAACTCAACTGCTAATACTTGAGAATATTCTTTGGCTCCCCTTATGTCGAATCAATAAATTTGGGTTGAATACTCTACCCTCGAAAACTGTTGCGATTCCCTATACTTGTGGGTTATCAAGACTATTTTCTGGCGCCGTTGCCGGGGAGCATAGCTCTATTCTTTGAGTCACTTGGGATTTATATCTGCTGGTCACTATGAGGAACTTGAAAGACGAGAAAACAAAAATTTATTCCTCAACTACGAGGGGAGGTAAGGAACTGCCATCTAGCTCTGCACTTGATTCACCTTCTGTTTTGAGTAAGCTTGCGACACCTAAACCTGCTTCTGCTATTAATTCGGATATGTCGCATGTTATTGATGATGTCACTTCTGCTATGCATGATACTTATGATGAAACTACTTCTATGCTTGATACTACTGTGCCACTTGGTGAATTTCTTGATGAACAACTTGATAGGGCTAGAGAGAATGAAATTATTGAAACTGATAATATTGAAGATAGTGATGATGAAGACTCTCCCCCTAATAAATATGAATTACCTGTTGTGCCTGAGGGTTATGTTCTGGATGAAGAATCGGCTAGAGCTATTTTAGTTTGCAATGATAGAAGTGATCTTAAGAAGTTATTAGCTAAATGGAAGCAGCAATCTCTTAATGCTAGAATGAAACCTGACCCTGCTTTTGCTACTTCACCTATCTGTGTTACTGATAAGGAGTATGAATTCTCTATTGATCCTGATATCATTACTTTGGTTGAATCTGATCCTTTTTATGGCTATGAATCTAAAATCGTTGTGGCACATCTTACTAAATTAAATGATATAGCCACCCTGTTCACTAATGATGAGAGAACTCGCTACTTTTATATCCTTAAAATATTTCCGTTCTCATTAAAGGGTGATGCTAAGATATGGTTTAATTCTCTTGATCCTGGTTGTGTGCGTAGTCCCCAGGATATGATTTATTACTTCTCTGCTAAATATTTCCCTGCTCATAAGAAACAAGCTGCTCTAAGGAATATATATAATTTTGTGCAAATTGAAGAAGAGAGTCTCCCACAAGCTTGGGGGAGGCTTCTCCAATTACTTAATGCTTTGCCTGATCATCCTCTTAAGAAAAATGAAGTACTTGATATCTTTTATAATGCACAAACCGATGCTTCCAGAGATTACCTGGATAGTTGTGCTGGTTCTGTTTTCAGGGAAAGAACACCGGATGAAGGTGAAATTCTATTGAATAATATGTTGACAAATGAAAATAATTGGACACTTCCTGAGCCAATTCCTGAGCCTATTCCTAAACCAACTCCGAAGAAGAGAGGTGTTCTATTTCTAAGTCCTAAAGATATGCAAGAGGCAAAGAAATCTATGAAAGAAAAATGTATTAAAGCTGAAGATGTTAAGAATTTACCTCCTATTGAAGCAATACATGGTCTCAATTTACCGCCTGTTGAAGAAACATATGATCCTAATCCATCACCTATTGAAGAAACTAATGGTCTTGATAACCCGACACAGGTAGTAAAGGTAAATTCTCTCTATAGATTTGATGAAGGTGATATTCCTCACTATAAGTCTGCTAGACAATGCTTAGAAGAGTTTGAATACTTGGGTGATTATATGTCTAGAGTTAAAGGTGAACTTAAACTCATTAGTAAACATGCTTCTATGGTTACCACTCAAGTAGAACAAGTACTTAAAGCTCAAAATGATTTGCTCAATGAATTAAATAGTAAGAATAATGATTATGCTGTTAGAGTGGCTACTAGAAATGGTAAAATGACTCAGGAACCTTTATATCCTGAAGGCCACCCTGAGAGAATTGAGCAGGATTTTCAGAGAAATAATTTAGATGCACCTAGTCCTTCTAAAAGGAAGAAAAAGAAAAATGATAGGACTTTGCATGCTTCTAGTGAACCTATTGCTGAAACACCTGAGAATCCAAATGATATTTCTATTTATGATGCTGAAACACAATCTGGTAATGAACATGAACCTAATGAAAATGTTAATGATAATGTTCATGATGATGCTCAACCTAGTAAT
Source organism: Triticum aestivum (assembly GCF_018294505.1). Taxonomy (NCBI): domain Eukaryota; kingdom Viridiplantae; phylum Streptophyta; class Magnoliopsida; order Poales; family Poaceae; genus Triticum; species Triticum aestivum. The sequence goes on from NC_057796.1 coordinate 364,832,442, forward strand.
GATAATGATGTAGAAATTGAACCTGCTGTTGATCTTGATAACCCACAATCAAAGAATCAACGTTATGATAAGAGAGACTTTGTTGCTAGGAAGCACGGTAAAGAAAGAGAACCATGGGTTCAGAAACCCATGCCTTTTCCTCCTAAACCATCCAAGAAAAAGGATGATGAGGATTTTGAGCGCTTTGCTGAAATGATTAGACCTATCCTTTTGAGTATGCGTTTAACTGATATGCTCAAAATGAACCCTTATGCTAAGTACATGAAGGATATTGTTACTAATAAAATAAAGATACCGGAAGCTGAAATTTCCACCATGCTTGCTAATTATACTTTTAAGGGTGGAATACCTAAGAAACTTGGAGATCCAAGAGTACCAACTATACCATGCTCCATTAAAAGAAACTATGTTAAAACTACTTTATGTGATCTTGGAGCCGGTGTTAGTGTTATGCCTCTCTCTTTATATTGTAGACTTGATTTGAATAAGTTGACACCTACTGAAATATCTTTGCAAATGGCTGGTAAATCAACTGCTATACCTGTCGGTATCTGTGAGGATGTGCCCGTTGTGGTTGCAAACGTTACTATTTTAACGGACTTTGTTATTCTTGATATTCTCGAGGACGATAGTATGTCTATTATTCTTGGAAGACCTTTTTTGAATACTACAGGGGCTGTTATTGATTGCAACAAAGGCAATGTCACTTTTCATGTTAATGGTAATGAGCATACGGTACACTTTCCGAGGAAACAACCTCAAGTCCACAGTATCAATTCTATTGGAAAAATTCCATCGATTATTTTTGGAGGTTTTGAATTTCCTCTTCCTACTGTCAAGAAGAAATATGATATTCTTATTATTGGGGATGTGCATATCCCCGTTGAGGTAACATAGTGTCATTCGAAATTTCTCCGGTTCCATGTTATTCGGAATGAATTTGTTAACAAGACTTGATCAACCTTGTTACTGGATTCCTTTTGATGAGCATGAGATGGATGAAACTAGAAAGCACAACCTTCTGTACCCTCCTTTTACTTTCTGTTATTTAGTTTAAATAAAGCAAAAATAGTATTTTCCTATCTGTTTTCTGAATTATCCGTGCAATATAAAAATACCCCGAAAATAAAAGTTCTCCAAATGCCCTGAAAATGGAATATGATTTTTTCTGGAATATTTGAGAATATTTGGCACTAAGAACACAACAGGGGGAGCAAGCACCTGGCCACGAGGGTCCAGGGCGCGCCCCCTGCCTCGTGGGCCCATGGTGGCTCCCCTCCACTTATTCCTGCACACACACACTTCTTCTTCCTCCCAAAAAAATCACTATCCAGCTCAAGCATGAGTTCTAGTTCATTTTGCTGTGATTTTCGATCTCCTTGCTCAAAGCACCTCTCACGAAACTGCTTGGGGGATTGTTCCTTGGTATGTGACTCCTCCATTGGTCCAATTAGTTTTTGTTCTAGTGCTTTATTCATTGCAAATTTGTGCTGCCTAGGTGACCATGTTCTTGAGCTTGCATGTCAAATTTATATGGTTCCAAGTAGTCCTAATGCATGATATAGTCTCTAGGCACTTGTAGGAGTAGTTGCTATCAATTTTATTGAGCTTGGTTCACTTTTATTTGAAGTTACTAAAAATTTCAGAAATTTTTCAGAGGAAGAAATATGCTTAGGAAAATATACCAAGGTGGTCCTTTAACGAAGCAAGGACCCAGACTCGCAATGCGCGATGCCAATGATGAGCCACCATGGAACGCTCCAGTGCGGCCTTGTGAATGGCCTTCAGAAGACTTTATGGATCGAGCGGGAATCAAGGAAGAATTTAACGCGTATTTGCGTAACGCTGATCTAGTGATCTTCGAGGGAGAAAAGTGCCGCCGGTACCACTATCTCACTAGTTCCTTTGTGAGGAGGTTTGAATTTTCATCTTCACGCAATTCTCAAACTGTCCTGTTTGATCTCTATGAAAAATCTTACACTATGGACTTCGAGGATTTTACCACTGCTTGCAAACTTCCACAATGGGGTAGTACTAGTGAACCCCGCAAATCTGAATTTAGAGAATTTCTTGCTAGTATAACTGTGGGGGGGAATCTAGAGATATAGCACAAGCTACCATAGGGAGTATTCATTTTCCTGCTATACATTATTTTGCTCTCTTTATAGGTAGGTGCATAAATGGTAAGGATGAAGCATGTCATATGTGTGTCCCTGACCTCAGTATTCTTAGAAGTGCTGTGTTAGGAGACAAATCTTATAATTTGGAAGCCATTGTTGCACGTAGGTTGCATCATAATAGATTTAATGGAGATTTCTTTGGTGGAATTTATGCAACCCGCTTAGCTGATTTTCTTGGTGTAACCATACGTGATGATGATATTGAACTGCCTCCTACTTATCTAGACTTTAATGCTATGGTTCACCATCAGGTTGTCGAGAGGAATGAACCACCTCTCCAGTACAGGCTAATCTTTGACAGGCGTCACGCCGTCAATATTATTCTTCCTGCCCCTACTCTCTTTGACTTTCAGGAAAAAGGGAGACATTACATAACCAGAGAGGAGGCAGAGGAGTATAGGAGGAGGGCTGAGATAGCTCACCTCCAAGCTGCAGCACACGATGCAATGACCGCTGCATCTCAGTACGACCCCAACTACAACTTTGGATATCCGCCAGGCCATCCGTGGCAAATAAACCAACTTAGGCCAAAAGCCTAAGCTTGGGGGAGTACGTATTTCTCACCGACATTACATTCATGTTCACACACTCATTTCTAGTTGTCGGTGCTCATACTCTTTCTCTGTAATATCCATGCTAGGTTATTTTCTTTTTCTTGTTTTCTTCTTGTGTGTTTGATAAACCTTAAGAAAAACAAAAAAATTAGTTGTAGCTTTTAGCTAGTTTACTTTCTTGCTGTAGTAGTAATAATTAAAAAGAAAACCCAAAAATATTTCCCGTTCTTCTTTTGCTTGTTGGGAGCTTTCTGTGTAAATAGTTTTATTTCTTTTCTTTTCTTTGGGGGTCGATAGGAGAAGACCATGATTAAATTGTTGAAGTGGCTCTTATATGCATTATTGTTGATTTAACCAAGAGCCCATATTGCCTTGTCTTCTCCTGTTTATTGAATGCTCGTAGATTCCAGCTTAGTCCAATGCACGTGCACTCTTATTATTTTCACATCGTTCGGTCGTGCAAGTGAAAGGCAATTATGAGGATATATGATGGACTGATTGAGATGAGAGAAGCTGGTATGAACTCGACCTCTCTTGTTTTTGTAAATATGATTAGTTCATCGTTCCTGATTGAGCCTATTATGAATAAACATGTTTGCAATGACAATTAGAGATCATAGTTGCTTATGCCATGCTTGATTAGCTATGAGTTATAATGGTTTACCTTTCGTGCCAACATGCTATTAAAATGGTTGTGATGTGGTATAGTGGGGTGGTATCCTCCTTTGAATGATTTAAGTGACTCGACTTGGCACATGTTCACACATGTAGTTGAAACAAATCAACATAGCCTTCACGATATTTATGTTCATGGTGGATTATATCCTACTCATGCTTGCACTCAATGTTTATTAATTTTAATGCATGTTCATGACTGTTGTCGCTCTCTAGTTGGTCGCTTCCCGGTCTTTTGCTAGCCTTCACTTGTACTAAGCGGGAATACTTCTTGTGCATCCAATTCCTTAAACCCCAAAGTTATTCCATATGAGTCCACTATACCTTCCTATATGCGGTATCTACCCGCCGTTCCAAGTAAATTTGTATGTGCCAAACTCTAAACCTTCAAATGAAATTCTGTTTTGTATGCTCGAATAGCTCATGTATCAACTAGGGCTGTCCGTATCTTCCATGCTAGGCGGGTTATTCTCAAGAGGAGTGGACTCTGCTCCTCACTCACAAGAAAATGGCTGGTCACCGGGATGCCCAGTCCCATGCTTTATGCAAACTAAATCAAAATAATTGCAAACAAAACTCCCTCTGGGACTGTTGCTAGTTGGAGGCACTCGTTGTTTCGAGCAAGCCATGGATTGATGTTTGTTGGTGGACGGGGAGTATAAACTTTACCATTCTGTTTGGAACCGCCTATAGTGTGTGTAGCATGGAAGATATCGCCATCTCTTGGTTGTTATGTTGACAATGAAAGTATGCCGCTCAAAATATTATTTATCTCTATTTCAAAACCGAGCTCTGGCACCTCTACAAATCCCTGCTTCCCTCTATGAAGGGCCTATCTATTTACTTTTATGTTGAGTCATCACCATCTTATTAAAAAGAACCAGCTGGAGAGCACCGCTGTCATTTGCATTCATTATTGTTAATTTATATTGGGTATGACTATGACTGGATCTCTTTTACCATGAATTACAATGTCTAGTCAGTCCTTGATCTTTAAAGGTGCTCCGCATTTATGTTTTGCGGTCTCAGAAAGGGCTAGCGAGATACCATATTGTTATATCATATCATGATTGTTTTGAGAAAGTGTTGTCATCCGAGATTTATTATTATTGTTCGCTAGTTGATTATGCCATTGATATGAGTAAACATGAGACCTAAGAGTTATTGTGAATGTGGTTAGTCATAATCTTTGCTGAAAACTTGAATGCTAGCTTTACATATTTGCAACAACAAGAGCAAACAGAGTTTGTAAAAGTTTTTCTTTATCACTTTCAGTTTGTCAACTGAATTGCTTGAGGACAAGCAAAGGTTTAAGCTTGGGGGAGTTGATACGTCTCCGTCGTATCTACTTTTCCAAACACTTTTGCCCTTGTTTTGGACTCTAACTTGCATGATCTGAATGGAACTAACCCGGACTGACGCTGTTTTCAGCAGACTTTCCATGGTGTTATTTATGTGCAGAAACAAAAGTTCTCGGAATGACCTGAAACTCCACAGAACTTATTTTTGGAAAATAATAAAAATACTGGGAGAAGAATCCACGTCAGGGGGGCCTCCACCTGTCCTTGAGGGTGGGGGCACGCCTGCCCCCCTGGGCGCGCCCCCTGCCTCGTGGGCCCCCTGACGCTCCACCGACCTCAACTCCAACTCCATATATTCGTGTCCGGGGAGAAAAAAATCAGGGAGAAGGATTCATCGCGTTTTATGATACGGAGCCGCCGCCAAGCCCTAAAACCTCTCAGGAGGGCTGATCTAGAGTCTGTTCGGGGCTCCGGAGAGGGGAATCCGTCGCCGTCATCATCATCAACCATCCTCCATCACCAATTTCATGAAGCTCACCGCCGTGCGTGAGTAATTCCATCGTAGGCTTGCTGGACGGTGATGGGTTGGATGCGATTTATCATGTAATCGAGTTAGTTTTGTTAGGGTTTGATCCCTAGTATCCACTATGTTCTGAGATTGATGTTGCTATGACTTTGCTATGCTTAATGCTTGTCACTAGGGCCCTAGTGCCATGATTTCAGATCTGAACCTATTATGTTTTCATGAATATATGTGAGTTGTAGATCCTATCTTGCAAGTCTATAGTCACCTACTATGTGTTATGATCCGGCAACCCCGAAGTGACAATAATCGGGACCACTCCCGGTGATGACCATAGTTTGAGGAGTTCATGTATTCACTATGTGTTAATGCTTTGTTCCGGTACTCTATTAAAAGGAGGCCTTAATCTCCCTTAGTTTCCATTAGGACCCCGCTGCCACGGGAGGGTAGGACAAAAGATGTCATGCAAGTTCTTTTCCATAAGCACGTATGAGTATATTCGGAATACATGCCTACATTACATTGATGAATTGGAGCTAGTTCTGTGTCACCCTATGTTATGACTGTTACATGATGAACCGCATCCGATATAATTCTCCATCACCGATCCAATGCCTACGAGCTTTTCACATATTGTTCTTCGCTTATTTACTTTTCTGTTGCTACTGTTACAATCACTACAAAACCCAAAAATATTACTTTGCTACTAAATACTTTGCTGCAGATACTAAGTTATCCAGGTGTGGTTGAATTGACAACTCAACTGCTAATACTTGAGAATATTCTTTGGCTCCCCTTGTGTCGAATCAATAAAGTTGGGTTGAATACTCTACCCTCGAAAACGGTTGCGATCCCCTATACTTGTGGGTTATCACCTGCATTGGCCCGAGCGGCACATGAACACGACGTTTGGTTGCATACGGCGTACATGTTGTGCTTACCTTGTACCCTAGTTGGTGAGCTTACCCACACCTAGCACAGCAACGCCACAGCACAGCAATGGCGATGAACTGGGCGAAGATGATGAAGTTCTTCAGCTTCAGCCCAAACTGACAATCCACCTTGACACCTCCAACCTTGCGACTGTCAACACTGCTGCCGTGCTTTTGCACCCACTCGGAGTAAGCTTGTTCTACTTCCTGCCTAGTCTTGAACCCTCTATGGGTGCTGTTGCTATATGATGCCACTTGTGCACTGGCTTCTTCCCATGAACTATAAACCCCTAGGACCTTACCGATGAACACGGCATACCACTTTCCCTAGCAATGCACAAGAGCAAGAGTTGAAGCAGCAAATCAATGGAGCACACAAGTAGCAAGCAAAGTAGGTGGAGCAAAAGAGAAGTAAAGCATGCATGATCATACGGCATAGCAAGTTCTTCCTAGCACTACCTTGGTGTTAACCTACCACCACATCCAAAAGAGGGTGTCGTCCTACCACCGCAAGTTCACCATCAGCGTGAGGGGTTAGTATATACCACCTCACCAAAATATACAGACCATCAAATATTTTTTGAGCCCTAGGTACACAAATTGTACGTCGTCATCGTCCTCGTCGTCACCACCGCCATCGCCGTCAGGGATCATGCACGCTCACAGGCAGTACTACTCTAGTAGTAGTGCTTTCCCAGCCAGGTCCTGAGCCACAGCACCTTGTGAGCGACGGCCATGGCAACGAACCCAACACCCTGGGCCTTGTTGTCAAGCAGGTGGCTGAGAGCTGCCATGAGAGCCTCGTCGCTGAAGCCACCCTGGGTCATGACAGCGCCATACAGGTTAGGGTGGACGTCCAGGGGCTTGCACTCCCTGATGGCTGTTGCCACCTCTTTCACCGCCTCAGTCATGCTGCAAAAGACATTGATCTCCTCCTCCATCAGGCCTCCTCTCTTCCTCTTCCTATCATGGACGGGGTCAAATGGCTTGTCGAAGGGCTTTGCAGCGGGCTTGTCAGGGCCATCAAGGACCTCGACGTCAGGGGTCCCAGGGAAGTCTGGCATGGGAGAACCAAGAGGCTCCCTCGAGCCCATGGCATGCTTCCCAGTTGCCAGCCCGAAGGAGAAGATGTGCTGCATCTGGTTGTAGTTCTGGATGGGTGCGTTGAGGAACTCGGCGTCCCTTGGGTGGTCCTAAGAATGAAACACAAGTGTTGTTAGTTGCGATTAGGAGTAGGCAATGGTGGACAATATGAAAAGGAAGAGGGCTGTGAGCTAACCGCGACATGGCCGGCGTAGTGCTCTGCCTCCAGAAATATGGAGCAAATGTTCTCATCCCATGAGGCGTCGCTAAGGTCTCTCAGCTTGGACACTTGGATCCATCGACTTCTCCACTTCCTCAGGTGGTTGTACACCTGGGTGGCAGACACCTCTTGCCCACAGAACTCGAACACCTTCTTCGCAACGGTGTTCAAGTGCACCTCCTTGAAGCCCTTGTCAGTCCTAACTCCACTAGAGATGAGCTCACACATCTTGTTCAGCACGAACGTGGACATGAACGGCTGCCACTTCATGTTGTTCGACCTACCATCCTTCTTTTCCTTTGCTGCTGCTAGCTTGAGTGCAGCGGCAGCAGCAGCAACAGCAGTTGGCTCAACGAGCACTACTGGCACATAGATGGAATCAGACGCGAACACCTTTGAATCAGGTGCCATCTCGGACATAGGCTGCGAGTCCTCGACAAACGATGGAGCAAACTGGCTGTCGGACACGACAAGGACCTGCCTAAGATCTTGCGTCTGCGTGGTCATGTCCTACAATCGTAGCACGCATTGGTAGTAAGCATAGCACACAAACTTATGAACAGAATTGGCTTCTTATTTTTAATGGAATGAAATAAATATTCGCGCTTTCTGACACAGAATCCCCTAGAAGGGTTACTGTGACGCCCGGATAATCAAGCTACAGTAACCTCTGCTAATGATGCCACGTCACGTCGATTACTGTTGCTAATCTCGCGTTAGTTCAAAACCGATTCAAAATTCAAAACTCAAAAACAAGTCAAACAATTAAAGTTTTCAAAAGTCAAAACTAAAATATTCCAGGTGTGACAAATAATACCTAGATAATAATGGTGGAGAAACCAACATCCTTAAAAATGTTTGAATGTCCTAACATAAATAAAACAGTGGCAAGACAATTAATTAAATGCCTTTTACCATTTATAAAATATCAAACTATTTTAGTTAGGAGTGAAACTTTTTGTGGCAGTGGGTTAAACCATAACACTAATTTAGAAACTATTTTCCTAATTTATAAAACTAAGATAAATAGAAAACAAAATAGAAAACTACTAGAAAGAAAAGAAAATGCAACAGAGAAAACAAACAAAAAAAAGAAAAGAAGAAAGGAGGAACCCCCCTTCCCCCACTGGACCCTGGCCCAACTGGGCCGACCCCAGGCCCAGCCGGCCGGCCACCCACCCCCCCACCGACACCTTATCCACCCCC
>NC_057796.1:364842189-364854826 GCF_018294505.1 Triticum aestivum
CGACCTCGTCCCGCCCTGCGGGCGAGCGCTCGCTCGGGTGCGCCCGCACCCGTGGACCAAACCCGCTCGCCCCCCTGGGCCACTGCCAGGTGGGCCTCGCCCCCCTGAGCCACTGCCCCCTGGGCCCGAACCCCGTGGGCCTATGACAAACGGGGCCCAGCCCACAGAACGAAAAGAAAAAAAATAAAATGAAATGAAATGATTAAAAAATAATAATAATAATAAATAAATAAAAATAAAATTAATAATAAAACAAATAATAAAAATAAATTTAATTAATTAATTAATTAAGTTAATTAATTCTTGTTTAAATTAATCTAATTAATTAGCTAATTTAATTAAACAGTAATTATTTAGCTAAACCCTAATTAACCTAAACAGAGAATGACAGGTGGGTCCCACTGGACCCACATGTCAGTTTGACTTAGTCAACCCCAGTTGACTGCTGATGTCAGCATGACATCATGCTGATGTCATAAATCCAAATTTCGAATTAAATTAAATAATTAATTAAATTTCAGAAATTAATAAAATCTTTAGAAAATCATATCTTTTAATCCGTAACTCGGATTAAAATATTTTCAACATGAAAGTTGCTCAGAACGACGAGACGAATCCGGTTTCGCAGTCCGTTCGTCCACCACACCTCCCTAACCTATCGAACTCGCAACTTTCCCCCTCCGGTCCATCTGTCCGAAAACGCAAAACATCGGGAATACTTTCCCGGATGTTCCCCCCCTTCGCCGGTACCACCTACTGTCGCGTTAGGACACACCTCGCACTGCTCATTGTCATGTCACGCATCGTCATGTTATGTTTGAATTGTATTTACTGTTTCTTCCCCCTCTTCTCTCCGGTAGACTACGAGACCGACACTGCTGCTGCCCAGTTCGACTACGGAGTTGACGACCCCTCCTACTTGCCAGAGCAACCAGGCAAGCCCCCCCTTGATCACCATATATCGCCTATTCTTCTCTATACTGCTTGCATTAGAGTAGTGTAGCATGTTACTGCTTTCCGATATCCTATCCTGATGCATAGCCTATCCTTGCTACTACTGTTGTTACCTTTACCTGCAATCCTACATGCTTAGTATAGGATGCTAGTTTTCCATCAGTGGCCTTACATTCTTGTCCGTCTGCTGTGCTATACTATCGGGCCGTGATCACCTGGGCGGTGATCACGGGTATATTCTATATACATTATATACATGACACATGTGGTGACTAAAGTCGGGTCGGCTCGTTGAGTACCCGCAAGTGATTCTGATGAGGGGGCTGAAAGGACAGGTGGTTCCACCCCGGTAGAGGTGGGCCTGGGTTCCTGACGGCCCCCGACTGTTACTTTGTGGCGAAGCGACAGGGCAGGTTGAGACCGCCTAGGAGAGAGGTGGGCCTGGCCCTGGTCGGCGTTCGCGGTTACTTAACACGCTTAACGAGATCTTGGTATTTGATCTGAGTCTGGCCATTTGGTCTATACGCACTAACCATCTACGCGGGAGTAGTTATGGGTATCCCGGCGTCGTGGTATCAGCCGAAGCCTTCGTGACGTCAGCGACTGAGTGGCGCGCGCCGTGTTGGACCGCTTTGACGTAACCGCCGTGATCGTGTGGGTTGCTAGGTCTGCTCGCGGCCGCGTTCGCAACGTGCAGGTGTGCATAGGGCGATGGGCCCAGACCCCTGCGCGCTTAGGATTAGACCGGCGTGCTGACCTCTCTGTTGTGCTTAGGTGGGGCTGCGATGCGTTGATCTTACGAGGCCGGGCATGACCCAGAAAAGTGTGTCCGGCCAAATGGGATCGAGCGTGTTGGGTTATGTGGTGCACCCCTGCAGGGAAGTTTATCTATTCGAATAGCCGTGTCCCTCGGTAAAAGGACGACCCGGAGTTGTACCTTGACCTTATGACAACTAGAACCGGATACTTAATAAAACACACCCTTCCAAGTGCCAGATATAACCCGGTGATCGCTCTCTAACAGGGCGACGAGGAGGGGATCGCCGGGTAGGATTATGCTATGCGATGCTACTTGGAGGACTTCAATCTACTCTCTTCTACGTGCTGCAAGATGGAGATGTCCAGAAGCGTAGTCTTCGACAGGATTAGCTATCCCCCTCTTATTCTGGCATTCTGCAGTTCAATCCACTGATATGGCCCTTTACACATATATCCATGCATATGTAGTGTAGCTCCTTGCTTGCGAGTACTTTGGATGAGTACTCATGGTTGCTTTTCTCCCTCTTTTCCCCTTCCTATACCTGATTGTCGCAACCAGATGCTGGAGTCCAGGAGCTAGAGATCCCGAGGATGATTCTACATGGAGTTCGGCTTCGAGGAGTAGTTAGGAGGTCCCAGACAGGAGGCCTTGCCTTCTCGATCGTTGCTACTTTTGTGCTAGCCTTCTTAAGGCAAACTTGTTTAACTTATGTCTGTACTCAGATATTGTTGCTTCCGCTGACTCGTCTATGATCGAGCACTTGTATTCGAGCCCTCGAGCCCCCTGGCTTGTATTATGATGCTTGTATGACTTATTTATGTTTTAGAGTTGTGTTGTGATATCTTCCCGTGAGTCCCTGATCTTGATCGTACACATTTGCGTGCATGATTAGTGTACGGTCAAATTGGGGGCGTCACAGTTACCGTAACGGATGTTGGCTTAATCCGAAGGAAATTATGCGGAAGCTTTGCAAAATTATCATACCGGACAATCCATGAAAGCAGAAGCATACATGTACATGGTTCATCACTATCATAGTAAGGACATGCTTCATCGCTATCATACCAAGCATACTGGACAATCTATGAGCAGGAACATACATCAACAACAAACAGCATGCTACAAATGGACCACCAATAGCTACAAATCATAGATCTAAGCATGATTCAACACAAGCACAAGGTTCAACTTCAAACTCTACTACTAATCTAGCCTACAACATGCTTGAACATCTAGCCCTGCCACAAATTGCAACCGCACCATAGCAATCAACCTTATCAGCTCACAGATCAGACCACTAATCAACCAAGCATCTAGATCAAACCCTAGCTGCAGCTCAGATCTAGCTAGAAGGAACAGAGAGAAAGGGGGTTTCAACTCACAGAGGCCATGGCTGCAGCTTGAGGACGAGGGGACGGTCGTGGAAGATCAACGCCGGCCGATGAAGGAGCGCCGACGCCGTGGACCGCCGGCCGATGAAGTTGCGCCGCTTACCTGCTCGTCGGTGCCGATGCGCATCGGCGGGAAAGCTCGAACGGAGGGAGAATGGTGGCGGGAGTTGGGGCGGTGAGGGAGGGGCTAAATAGGGGTGGACTCGGCGGGAGATGAGCTGAAATCCTCCCGCCGATTTTTAGGCGACGCGGGCGAGCTCGCGCCATCTCCCCTGCTCACACGAGGGGAGAAGCGCGTCGTCCTTCCCTGCCTCGCCCGAGCCAGGCTCGCGAGCTACTACCGATTCGGGCGTTTCCCCTGGGCCTGGCCTGGACGTGCTTTAAGTTTCGTGCGATGCCGGCCGCACAGTGAACGCAGGCAACCAAACAGGCCATATTCTTCCCGCGCGGGCCAGGCTGGGCCTAATGCGGGCAACCAAACACGCCCTAGGGGAGCCCCTATTCAGCGACCTACCGTTGGATACTCAGCGAACACACACCCCCTCTCTCCTCCGTGCATGATTTGGGCCGACCCATGTGCAGGCCCGTGGCACCTTGTTTTTTTTTTAATTTTCTTCTTTCGTTTTTTGTTTCTTTTCTTTTAATTTTTACTTTGAGAAATGTTCACAAATCTAAAATTCCAAAAAAGATCATTATTTCAAATTAAAATTCTTAATTCCAAACTATTCATGAAATTTAAAAATGTTCTTGAATTCTGAAAATGTTCACCAATTCAAAAAAATTCAACAATTGTTCTCAATTTTTTAAAAACCTCTTAATTTCAAAAAATTGTCCAAACATTTCTAAAAAGTTCATCAACACAAAAATGTTCATGCATTTTGAAGAAAGTTCATAGAAAAAATGTTCTTGACTTTCAAATATTATTTGTCGATTCAAAAAAGATTACGAGTTTCAAAACTGACTAGAATGGGCTGGTTTTAATTGTTTCCTCTGTTTTCTCTCTTAGGTTGTCATGTCGGTTTCGTTCAAAAAATCGGCTATTTTTTACAAAGTTAAGTAATTAAAGCACCTTTATACAATGCAAAAGTATTTTCAAAAATATTTTTAGTATTTGTTTTAAAGGAATTCAATATTTACTAAAAAATTACACCATAGATTAAAATAAGTTCACCATGTATTACAATAATTTAGACTGTAATGATAATATCACCATATATTAGAAATAGTCCAGCATACAATGAAAGTGTTCATGATATATGAAATTGGGTTCACCATATATTAATAAATATTCAATTTGTATTTGAAAAAGTTAATCATATACGAAAATGTTTAAAGTACAAAAACAATGAAAAAGCAAAAGAAACCAAATAAGAGATTGACCAAATCCAGGAAAATCAAAAAGAAACTAAAACTAAAAGAAAATGAAATACATAAAACCATAAAGAAAAGAACCAAAACATGAAAACCAAAAAAAAAACATTGAGTGAAGACAAAAGCACGCACAGGGGAACCCCGAGTTGCACTGACCCATCGCCCCTTGGGTGTGAGCGGATGCGTCAACTAGGATTTGCGCGGCTATGCCTTGCGCTATGCGAGATAGTAGCTCGGGTCGCCTAAAGGGAGTGGGTAGCGGGCTGGCCCATTAGGCGCATGTATTCGTCAGTGTTCTCTACTAAAAAAAAGCGTAGTTGGTGGTGATGGTGTGCCTGCCATCGTTCATTTACAACCGTTCGATTTACATCCAACGCATGTGAGACAAACTATGTCAGTTTTGCAAAAAGACCCTCGTACTCCACTCTTCTTTTGTAGATAACCCCCTGCCTCTCACGTTCAGCCATCTCTCCCTCTCACCTCATCTAGCCATCTCAGGAAAAATAAGAAGGATCTGGAGAGGTCGTTACTTTCGGCGCTCGTCTGCCCCCAACTCATCTCGTGCCTTCTCTCAGGCTGCATTGCCGATCACAACCACGCCCCCTCCTCCTCGCCATCTCCTCTGCCCCCTTCCAAGTCATCCTAAGTTACATTCATGGTGGTCTAGAAAAAATAAACAAAATCGATACTCAACAAATAATTCTTAAATATTATTTTTTGCAAAGCACAATAACTGTTATTTCGTCAAAAGTTTTGGATGCAGGTTGAACATTTAAATGCTTTTGTTTGCAAAAGCTATTCTTTTATCTATTTTGCCTACATTTACTATTTACCCGGATGATTTTGAGCTCTAGAGAAGAAATAATATCCGAAGAAATCTATCGATATTTGTTACACATGAGATGACTCCCACATACTTTGTCAAATAAACAACTCTCGGATCAATGCATTTCAATGTTCCGTGCAATGCACGGGCATCTTACTAGTGACTAGAAAAAGTTCACCATGTATTAAAACAATTTGGACTGAATATTAGAAATGGTCCACCTTAAATTAATTTTTCATGATATATCGAATTGGGTTCATCCACGGTAAATAAATATTCAGTGTGTATTTGAAAATCTTCATCATACATGAGAAAATGTTTATAGTGCAAAAACAATGAAAAGGCCAAAAAAAAGATAGACCAAATCCAAAAAAGTTAAAGCTAAAATGAAAAGTAATAAATAAAAACAAAAAGAAAAGAAAAACCAAAGCCAGAAAACCAGAAAGAAAAAGATCAAGCGAAATCGTAAACACGCGTAGGGAAGCCCCGAACTAGGCCGACCCATTGCCCCTCGCATGTGTGCGATGATGTCAACTGGGATTTTCCTGCCCATTAGGCGCATGGGTTCGTCGTCACGCTGATTAATTAAGTTCATCGTGTATTAAAATAAGTTGGACTGTAATAAAAAAGGATTCCCCATATATTTAAAACAATCCAGTTTATGTTAAAAAAGTTTATAATATATCAGATTGCGTTTACCGTATATTAAATTAATATTCAATGTGTATTCGAAAATGTTCACTATATATTAGGAAATGTTTATAGTACAAACACAGTGAAAAGGAAAAAAACAGAAGAAGAAAACAAGAAAAGCAAAATAAATTGAAAGAAAAAGAACTACATAAAAACATAAAGAAACTAGAAACCAATAAAAACATGAAATAAAAAAACTGAACGGAAACAATCTCACGCGCAGGAAAGCCCCGAACTACGCAGACCCATTGCGTAGGGATCAAGTAAGATTTGTTTTTACGTATAAAGATCACTAATTAAGGGGTGCCCCTTGCAAAGGTCACTTCCATCTTTCGAGGGATGGACAAGTGCCTGGAAGATTTCCCTTTTTTACGTAGATTTATTTATTCAAACGTTTTAACTCTTAATCCACGCATCCAAGTCCCGTCCCGTTTTCACCCAACTTCTCACTTCAGGCTCTTTGAAACTAGACCCAATGTTAATAGGCTTCGAAGAACTTTTCTTTTTTAACAAAAATCCAAAAAACAAGAAAAAAAATCCCAAGCTGGAAGCATGTTTTTTTAAACGTTTTTTCCTATCTCCAAGCCTCTCGCGAAAGCTAATCTGTGCTTTCACGAGAAGCAAATATGTGCTTCGCATGAAAGAAAGAAAACATGTTTTCCCCTATCAGTTGCGCCTCCCATGGAAGCAAAAGGGCAAGGAAAACACATTTTTTTTCCCTAGAGGCACTCGTGGAAGCAGATGTGTGTTTCCATGAGAAGCAAATATGAGACTCTCATGGAGGCAAAAAAACTCATTTTTCTCTTTTCCGAGAGCCGCAGTTGTTGCTCTCGCGAAAGCAAATCTGTGCCTCCACGAGAAACAAATTTGTGCTTTCTATGGTAGCAAACAAATGCGTTTTGTTCTTTTTCTGAGAGGCTTGGAAGCAAATCTACGCCTCCACGAGAAACAAATATATGCCTCCTTTGAAAAAAAATTGTAATTTATCCTTGATTTATAGAAACGATTGTGTCATTCAAAAAAAGTATGCGACACTTTAAATATGTTCACCTGTTTCAAAGTAATACATGTGCCTTTTTATAAAAAGTAATTGATATATTGTTTTTTTGCATAATTCAAATAAATATTTCATATTATTCATGATAATATATGTTAAAATGTAGAAATTTTCACGTGTTTCAAAATATGCTTGTGTCATTTAAAAAATCTTTATACAATTTAAGAAAATATCGCACACTTGTATCAATATTTTATATCACTCAAAAACAGTTCAACGTGTATTTGGAAAATGGTACTATTGGAAAAATATGTTTAAAAGCATGTATTTAAAAAGTATGTTAATAATGTATTTCAGAAATATTAAATATGTACAACTTATTTTAGAAGTACAAAAAAATATACAATGCGTATGAAGAAAAGTAGACATAAAAAATATATTTGAAAAAAATGTTATTCATACATCCGCAAAATGTTAGACATGTATAAAAAATGTTCCTGGTGTATATGAAAAATATACAATGTGTATGAAAAAATTAAATACGTATTGCATAAACCCGAGGAATACCAAAAAAAAAAGAAAACCAAAGAAAACTGAGGCCAAAGTGAAAACCCCGATAAAGAAACAACTACAGTACTATGTCGACCCGGCAGTGCCGCGCCAAAGACCTACTTACATCTCGCAACGGACGAGGAATAGCTCATGCGACCCTGCATCCCAAAATAGACTGCGAATTCAATCATAGAGCCATAGAAAAACATGGTGTAATAAACCTTTGCAGAGCTGTCATTTATATGGGCCTATAAGAAAGGCGGAGAACATGAGACGTCGGCGTGGAATCAAGACGTATCTAGGTTGAAGTTTTGGGCTTCTAACTACAACTACGTAAGGCTGAAGTGCAAATATCGAATGTGCAAAAATGCAAAGAAGAAGAATGGCCGAGATTCCAAATCCTATTTGATGCACGCTGCGGCAAAATAGTCGCCGAAACATAAAGAAAAGAAAAGCCAAAACAAGAAAACCACACACAAAAAATCAAGCGAAACCTAAGCACGCATAGCGAAGCCCCGAACTAGGCCGACCCATTGCCCCTCGCGTGTGAGCGACGACATCAACTAGGATTTTCCTGTCCATTAGGCACATGGGTTCGTCACGCTTATTAATTAAGTTCGCCGTGTATTAAAACAAGTTAGACTGTAATAAAAAAGTATTCACCATATAGTTGAAAACGTCCATTGTATGTTAAAAAAGTTTATAATATACTCCCTCCGTTCCTAAATATAAGTCTTTTTAGATATTTCAACAAGTGACTACATACGGAGCAAAATGAGTGAATCTGCACTCTAAAATATGTCTACATACATCCGTATGTTGTAGTCCATCTGAAATGTCTAAAAAGACTTATATTTAGGAACGGAGGGAGTATCAGATTGGGTTCACTATATGCTAAATAGATATTTAATGTGTATTTAAAAATGCTTGCAGTATATTAAAAAATGACCATAGTACAAACACGGTGAAAAAAAAAGACAAAACAAA
The DNA here is from genome assembly GCF_018294505.1 of Triticum aestivum. NCBI lineage: Eukaryota > Viridiplantae > Streptophyta > Magnoliopsida > Poales > Poaceae > Triticum > Triticum aestivum. The sequence continues at coordinate 364,850,721 of NC_057796.1, forward strand.
TCCAGAAGAACAGAAAATAGAAGAATAAAATAGAAAACCAAAATAAATTTAAAGAAAAAGAACAACATAAAAACATAAAGAAAATAGAATTAAAAAAGAAAATAAAACATGAAAATAAAAATCTAGCCGAAAAAATTGCAAGTGCAGAAAACCGCCGAACTTGCCTGACCCATTGCGTAGGCATCAACCAGGATTTGCCTAAGATCACTAATTAGGGGTACCCCTTGCAAAAGTCACTACCACCTTTTGAAGGGTGGACAAGTGGCACACAACATGTGCACTGCTTGTCGTGACCCGAAAGATTTCCCTTTTTTTATGTCGATTCGTTTATTCAAAAGTTTTATATTTTAAACTATGCATCTAAAATCGGATCCATTTTCACCGTTAAACTAGATCTCATGTTAATAGGTTTTGATTAACTTTTTTTCATAAAAATCCAAAAAATAGAAGAAAAAAACAAGGCAGAAGTACATTTTTTTTTACCTTTTTTCCGCTTTACTAGTCTCTCGCGGAAGCAAATCTGTACGCTCACGGAAGAAAAAATAACACATTTTTTCCCTATCAGTTGCACCTCTGGCGGAAGCAAACTCGTATCTTCACAAGAAGCAAATATGTGCCTCCTGTGGAAGCAAAAAGAAAAAAAACACATTTCTTTTCTTTTCATTGAGGCACTTGTGGAAGCAAATATGTGTCTACCATGAAAGCAAAAAATAATAATGTTTTTTCTTTTCGAAAAGGCATAGTTGTTCCTCTCACGAAAGCAAATATGTGTGTCCACAAGAAGAAGATCTTTGCCTCCCGTGGAAGCAAAAAGGATGTGTTTTGTTCCGTTTCAAGAGCTCGTGGAAGCAAATTTGAGCCTCCACGAATGCAAATATGTGCCCCCCATGGAAACAAGAAAAAAGCAAAAAACTTGCATTTTTTTATTTTTTATATTTCGAAAACTAGAGAAAACCGGGTGAAAAGCAAAAGCCGATTTTTTTTTAAAGGAACCATCTAAAACCGGAAAATGCGTATAAAAAATTTAAGAAAATGCTGAGGGAGATCCCAGCATGCGACATGTGACGGCGGTGAGACCATGGCCCGCTCTCAGGCCATCAGAAGGACGTTTGTGGGGCTCCCACAAGGTGTACCCCTCGATTAGTTGCTCCCGGATTTGCCTACCCTACATGGTCGCGACTATACGTCGCACTTTGCGGGATAGTTGCTCGTTTCGCCAACAAGGATTTGGTACTGGGCTACCGCATTAGGTGCATCGGGTGGTCACGTGATATAGCGCTTGGCTTTTTCCTTTTGAAATTTTCTAATTTATAAAAATGAAATTTATATACCACGAAAAAATAATTACTTAATTTTATGGTGTTCAACGCACATTTAAAAACCTCCTTGCAATGTAAGAAAAATGTTCTCTCAAATTTTAGGAATGATTGTGCCATTCAAAAAACAATTATGTGACATTTCAAAAATCTTAACCTGTTTCAAATAATATACGTGACATTTGAAAAAACTAATGAATATAATTTTTCACGTAATTCAAATAAACGTTTCAAATTATTCATAAAAATGTAAGTTACGTATGAAGAAATGTTCACGTGTTTCAAAATATGCGTGTGTCATTTGCAAAGATATTTATACAATGTAAGAAAATATCACACACCTCTATCAATATTTTGTATCACTCAAAAATAGTTCCAACATGTATTTGAAAAATGTTACTAACACGTATTTGATTTTTTTTCGAAAGCATGTATTTAAAATATATATTTTAATAACGTATTTCATAAATATTAAACACATACAATTTTTTTAGAAGTACACAAAAATGTACAATATGTATGAAGAAAAGTAGACACAGAAAATATATTTGGAATAAAATGTTTTTGATACATTTGCAAAATGTTAAACATGTATAGAAAATGTGCTGGTGTATACGAAAAAGATACAATGTGTGTGGAAAAATTAAATATGTGTTGGTAAAGAGAAAAAAAGAGAGAAAACCAAAGAAAACTGAGGCAAAAGTGTGAAACCCCCGACAAAGAAAACCACAACAAGAAAAAACTCACACGACAGCTACAGTACTATGCCGGCCCGGCAGTGCCACGCCAAAGACATACTTACGTCTCGCAATGGATAAAGAGTAGCTCATGCGGCCCTGCATCTCATTGATTGCGAATTCCATCATAAAGCCGTAGAAAAAGATGGTGTAATAAAAGCTTTGCGGTTCTGTCATCGATATGGGCCTATAAGAAAGGCCGAGAACATGAGATGTCGACGTGGGATCAAGAAGGCGTATCTGGGTTGAAGTTTTGGGTTTCTAACTACAACTACATAAGGCTGAAGTGCAAACATTGACTGTCCAAAAATGCTAAGAAGAAGAATTGCGCACATACCGAAACCTATTCGACGCACGCTACGGCAAAATAGTCGTCAAAACAAAGGCAGATGTGCAACAGTGATTTGGGCCGGTCCATTTTTGCCATTCGCACAGGGGTTCTCGTTCTAGTTTTGGGAACCTTTAGAAGGTGTGTGAACCGGTTTTTCCATTTTACTAGTTTTTTTAACTTTACTAATTTGAAAAAAAGTTTGCCGTTTCATAGAATATTAGTAAATTTGAAAAATGTTCACCAACTGGGAAAAATGTTTGCATTTTCCGAAAATGTTCATTAATTGGAAAAATGTACTAAAATTGATATTGAAAATGTTTGCAAATTCTATAAAATATTTTTGAATTTTTTAAAAATGTTCTTGGTTTCTTATAAAATCAAACTTTTAAAAACATTATTGCGTTAAAATTTTTCACATATTTGAAAAATGATTGCAAATTTAAAAAAGTTCAAAATTTGAAATATTATTTTCTTTTAAAAAAAGCAATTTTAAAAAAGGTCGCTACAATAACATTGGATGCTGCAGATAGTGCTTCCTACAGTGACTAGCTGTTTGCTACATCCATGGTTCATTATTGTGCGAGCCCAATTGGGCGCTCCCCTCTATGTGGGAGGCCGACAAGTTGACGTAGAGTGAAGTGGCTTTCCTCACACTAGACATGTGGGGAATGCCCGTTATCTCATGGGCTAATTTTGATAGGTAGGTGAGTAATGTGCTAAGGGCATGTACAATGGTTCGAAAACTAAATGCAACAACTATGTTTTCCAAATACCCCATTCCTATCATAGAAGACCGACAATTTTGGATGAGGTGTGAACTGAGATAGATTTGAGGGATGGTTATCACCAAATAAGAATGAAAGGAAGAGGATATCTACAAAACAGCCTGAAGGACTGCCTTTTTGAATTCAAGGTGATGCCCCGGCTTCTTCTATCAATTTTAAATCTTTTTGAAGCCTTCGGCTCCCCCTTCCATATTACTCTACCTCCAGAAATTCAGGATCCCCAAGCTCTAGCTCATTTAGCAAGGCTAAACTTCTATTTGAGCCTTTACGAGCAGGATCCTGGATGGGTTACGTTCATTCATAACGAGCTTAATCACAATAGCCCTCTGGAAGACATACCTGGACGGCTTATGCTATTCCTAGTGGAAGAAAAGTTGTCTAGTACCATCCTGTTAAGGACAGGTTTTGTTGTTCATATGTCAAGGGCTGGTAAGGTTTTGCGCGTTGTATCAAATTAAACCACATGCTCCACCGCTTGTGCAGGTCACCATCAATTCCTTTGAGTTTCGATCTTGCGACCGTACTCCCCAGGAGAAAGATTAGTGGGTGTAGGCTTCGGTGGAGTTTCAGACCTGGCCCATTACTCTCATCCTGAACTAGCTATAACCCTTATAGCGAGCCTCGCTTTACCGCTGAACATCCACAGATGATCGATTCCCTGCACTAGCAAGTATTGGATTGGAGTGGGCGTTAGTTGGCTCACCATATGGTACAGATCGATAGATATATTTGATATGTCCTATAACGTGGAGATGGAGATAGCCAAGCCCCTTTCTCGAAAGGCAAACCCACTTTATCATCCAACACAAGATCTTCCTATAGAATACCACCATTGTCTTTCTCCATCTCACTCAATAGTATATACCGGTATAAATAGCTCAGCTGACGAAATAGAGCGAGCAAGAGCTCAAACTTGGTAGGAAAGTTTAGATAAGTC